>NC_088876.1:21331726-21631726 GCF_032884065.1 Artemia franciscana | reverse complement strand
AAGAGCTAGAAACCTTTCAAAATAGGGGCATGATTTGCCATAGGACAGGGGAGCAACTGCAACTCTTTATGCTAAAGTTTGACTCTTTCTCTCAAATCTGCTTTTTGAAAAAGTAAAAACTTTAGAGTAAAGAGCGGGGCATTGAGGAGGGAACAACCCCTTTCACATATGGAGTAATTTCTGTTCGTTTTAAGTTTTAATGTAGCTCCTTACTTTCAGTTAAAAAAACTTGTTTTTTATTTAATTTCTGAACGTTTTTGAATTAATGCAGGCTTTGATTTTGGCTCTCAGCACATGAATACTTAAAACGAAATTTGCATATTAATTTTTTTTTTTCATAAATGGCCTTCTCTTAGTTTTGATCGGATGAATTTGATAAAAAAAGGGTTGGGGGAGGAGGCCTAGTTGCCCCCCCCCCAATCTTTTGGTTACTTAAAAAGGGAACTAGAACTTTTAATTTTTTATGAACGTTTTTATTAGTAAAAAATATACGTAACAACAAATTAACTTACGTAAGTAAGTAAGTAAGTAAGACGTTACTAGACCCTTAAGGTCCAAACCGGCGGTGGTGATCTCCGTTTCGTGCCTGTTTAAAATGGGGTATACAAGATTTCCATAGTAAGGGTTGTCGTATGAACTTCAAAGAAGGCTCATTGGACCGGTAATCAGAAGTTCTAGAGCCCTTTTAGGATTAAAAAAAAAAATCGTATTTTCCCGAAATATATCAGATAGAAATTTTGAGGTTGGTATTTGTTGTCGTAGAAACTTCGAAAAGGACATGTTCGATTTGTAATTGAAAGGGCTAGTGCCCTTTTTAATAGTCATAAATGATTAAAGAGCAACAAGCCTCCCCCCAGTCCATCAGTTCCCAAACACATCTAATAAAATTCTGAGATAGCCATTTTGTTCAGCGTAGTTGAAAGGTCTGGAAACTATGTCTTTGAGGGTGACAGCCCCCCATAGTCCTCAGCGCAAGGGCTGTAAGTTATATCTAAAGGGCATATAAGTTTTATATGGAAACGGTGATAGTATAAACTCCGGAGTGGGATCATTGGATTAGAAATTAGATGATTCTAGCGCCCTTTTTAAGAGTCAAAGTGATCAGGGGGTGGATAGCCTCCTCCCTGTCGTATTTTCTTAAAATGCGTCCGATAGAAATTTTGAGATAGCCATTTGTTCAAAAATGGTCCAAAGGTAATATAGTAAGGCCTTTGGGGTTGACACAATCCCCCAGAGTCTGAGGGTAGGGGTTGTTAGTTATGCCCCAGGGACATGTAAGGTTTTTGTTGAAGGGGTGGTCATGGAATTTTAGAAGAGGCTCATTTTATTGGAAATGTATATTTCTAGTTCCTTTTTAAGAGTAAAAAATTATGGAGAGCAGCTAGACCCCCTTCCTGACATCCTCTTTTCCTAAAATGTATTCAATTGAATTTATGAAATAGCCGGTTTTATTTACCGGTTGTCCAAAAATCATATAACAATCCCTTTAGGGTGGACCCAATAGCCGATGGGCTAGGATTGTAAAGTTTTTATTTTTAAACTTTTTATGTCCCCGGGGCACATAAAGTTCTTATGGAAAGAGTGTTGTATAAAACTTGGATCGAATGGAGCTCATTGGCTTGTAAGTTGGAAGTTTTAGTGCCCTTTTTTAGAGTCAAAAGTGGGTGGAAGACAATTAGTCCCCCTAAGCCTATCATTCCCCAAAACAGTTTGGCGATACGTTCATTTCTTAGACAAAGTATTTGTTATTGAGAAAGGCATGCATGTTTGAAGTTTAAAGTCCAAAAAGACGAGGGGCATTAAGGTGAGGCTTTCAGAGAATTTTGAGGGATTTTTGTGCATACGGATTTTCAAGAGGGTGTAACTTAGGAATAACTGAGTATAACAATTTGGAAAAATTCAAGAAATGGTAAGCGAAATGATCAAAAGGCAACATTTGCATGCTAAAAATACTACTACAATTACTACCACTACTACTACCAAACTACTCCATTTACAGTATTGAGGGGAAATTTGAACAATCGAAAGGTGTTATGTGCATGCACATTGTCAAAATAGCGTATCTCAAGAACTGATTCGGTTATTTTGTTGTAACTTTTCAGAGAATGCTTAAAGGGGAAGATCATTTCACCAAAAGGCAGTATGTGCACATTACTGATAATTTTAGTGTTACTGCTGCGTTTGCTACTGCTACTACTCTTATTACTTCTATTGCAGTTACTTGTAAGACTAAGAGCATTGAGATGAAAGTTTCAAGAAGTATATCAACGTACAGGTTGTTAAAAGGATATATCAGTAATGCCATAGCAATGGCTATTTGCTTTAAGTTCTAGGACTTAATGAGAGGGACGATTTTCCACTGGCCAAAAGACAATATGTTAATATTACTGCTGCTAGTAGTAGTACCGCTATTCAATACTGTGACTTGTAATATCAATACCACTACTGTGACTACTCTTATAACATAAGATTTACTATGGGGGCGGTAGCCCCATTTTTGTTTGTGGCAATTTCGACTCCTCTTGTGTTTCGTTTCATTTTTCATTTTAATTTACGTTTGTCTAAGTTTCCATTCACCCCATCAAAGTAGCTTCAGTTTTAAATTTGAATTACTATATTTCTTTATTTCTGGTTTATTAAGGCTTTAATATTACTCTTTGAATTTCTTTGACAGCTTTATTTTTAGAAAATATTGTTGAAATAAATTAGAAAGAAGGCAAGAACATTTCATTTCTCAACAAAAAGTCTGGCGGCTTTTAATTTTTTTAAGGTTTTAATATTGCTCTTTGATTTTCTTTGACAGCTTAATTTTAAGAAAATACTGATGGAGTAAATTAGAAAGAGGGGAAGAATATTTGAATTCTCAACAAAAGCTCGAATTCTTTAATTTTTTGGGCTTTAATATTGCTCTTTTATTTTTTTGACTGCTTTATTTTTAGAAAATATTATATAAACAAATTATAAAGAGAGCAAAAATATTTCATTTCTAAACAAAGAGGCGGAAGGCTTTAATTTTTTAGGCTTTAATATTACTCTTTGATTTTTTTGAGAGCTTTATTTTTAGAAAATATTGTTCAAACAAATTTGAAAGAGGACAAGAATATTTCATTTCTCAACAAAAAGTCTGAAACAGCTTTTTCATTCATTCAGTTTACGGAATAAATTTGTTCTTCTTCTTCTTTAAAGCGGTCACTTAATATTGTAGCTATTTAATACAGGCATTTGATTATCGTTTTTACAAAAGATGTTTAGACTCCCTATTATTATTGAGAAACCTATTCCATTGCACTGTATTAAATATGGCAATTAGTACCAGAAAAAATGTGCAATTTTAAATGTTAATATATTTCTAAAATAGCAGGAGTGATTTTTCTGCTAGATAATCCTTGGATTTATTATGCTTTGACTGTCAGATTCATATTCAGTAAAAAAGATGTTGCTCTTGCAAATAGTTTTGACTACGAATTATCGGCTATCAGTCCCCGGCATTTACAAAATTGCCATTTTCCACTATTCTGCTTTCCTAATTGCCATCACGAAGTTGGGCAAAGATCGACCATGAATAATACAAAGTCCCTTCCATGATGACAGCCGTAATAACCAGAGCTGATTTTCCAGAAGATTACCCACTGGCTATTCAATTGCTTAAAAGCTTTCTAGCAAAACAAGAAACTGACAGCATAACTGACGAATCCCACCCTTGATATCCCTAATTCTACAGAAGTGAAATAGAAAAGGTTCTGAAGGTAATATTATTAATCGCTTTATTAAATTAATACACGAAATTAGACTGAATTGAACAAAAAAAATGAGTTTCCGAATACAGTTAAAATTTGGGGATAGGAGTCACATTTTGAACAACTGTATTTTCTTTTCCAACAATTTGCGGTAATGAATAGTACGTAAGGAAGGAACCGTTGCAATTGTGACCAAAGCTCAAAGAAATGAATTGGTATCAAAATCATTACGTATAGCTATTTTAGCATTCATGGGATATACAATTGGGTTCAGTATTTTCACCTAGTATACCCTTCATGGGAGATTATGGTATGTATCTTTAACAAGGTTTCCACCTAAGCCCCAAGTAAGTATTACATTTTCACTATTCGATAATTTACTCACGAAAACGTAAAAACAAAAGGTAAAAACTTTAAACAAAAAATGGATTATAGATCTTCGATGAATTACTATGAGGAGCTTGTCGAACCTCCTTCGGCTCTGGATATATATAAGAAGGTGAATGCACAGAAGAGTTGGGTAAGGACCCCCCTTTTGCGTCTGCAATCCTTATGAAAGTAGACTGGGTATTATTATCACTAGTTGCTTTCGACAAATTCTCTAGGCAGTTTTGATTACTGCTAGAACTAGAATCTGATTTGTTTTCTTCTGTTTTAACTCGTTCTTTCGATTTTCTTTCGCTGCTAGATTCATTATGACCTTTTTTGCTTCTTTTCCATTTCATTCGCCTGTTTTGGAACCAAATTTTTACCTGGAAAAATTGATTGTATAAGTAAAAATACATACATATAATAGGACTAAAGCATCTCTTAACAACATTTGAGTCTTGTCATAAGGCTTGTTGTCAACAATATCAAGCAGTTTGTGGTAAAGAGCTGTATTTAAGGAGCAACTTATCTGAAGAGTAACCAAAACTCTATGAAATAGAATTTTGATAACAATAGATACCTCAAAGAGTTGCCTTTTAAAGCTGATTCCAAATGTATAAAATCCATAAAGCGTAATTCTACCAGTCAAAAGCTACGAGGCTTAGGAAAATTGCCTGATTTAGGAATTAGAGGAAACACCCCCAAAAAGTAAAGAAATGAAAACCCCATCATCAGATTCAGCATATCAGAGAACACTACTGTTGAAGTTCCAAACTCCTATCTAAAAAAATGTGGAATTTTATGTTTTTTTTGCCAAACAAAGTTCACGGATGCATTTTTATTTGTTTTTGTTGTTTGTTTTTTTGTTTGTTTTTTTGTTAGTTTGTTTTCCCCAGGGTATTCTTATCGAACGAACGGACCTAGAAAATTGGATGGTTGCCCTTTCACATGGAAATCAAAAATTCTAGTTCCATTTTAGCGAACAAGAAAATTGAAGGTCAAGGCCCCCCAACCACACCCTATTTTCTCCAACATTTTTGATTAAAATTTTAAGACAGCCATTTGATTCAGAATAAATGAAAGGTCCAGTACTTATGCTTTTGGTGATTATATGACCCTCCCTAGTCCCTGAAGAAAGGGTTATAAGTTTCGTAATTTGCCCATATTGTTCATATAAAGTATTTGTTTATGAGAAACATAAGGAAAATTTTCGGTGTAATTTTCTACGGGAAAAGAGGGAGAATTTTCACAGTAAGAATTTCCTGTGGCTTTTCCCTTGAAATAGTCAGGGAGAATTTCCTGCCATTATTCGAAAAACTCTGAGAAATTTAATAAAAAAAATCAATTGAAAGCAAGGAGCAGCATTAAAACTTAAGCCGGACAGTTGTTATCCTGTATATGAGGGGCTACCTGTCATAGACAGACGTTAAAGTTGAAGTAAAAACGTCGTAAAAACGTTAAAAGACTTTTTGTCCTGATTCCTTAGGAAAGACTACTCAAACACAACAACCGTTGATTTGAACGAGAAGCACTTTAAAGAACTCTAGGACTTTCCCAAACCAGGAAATAAGATAAGGAGCTAAATAAAAATAAAACTTTGAACCCAAATCTTTAAAGGAGAGCAAAGAGCAATATTAAAACATAAGACGTGAATAAATAAAGTCTTTAAGTGAGAAGTGAAGCTAGCTCTCGAGGGAAATCTCATTTATTTCTGATTCTGAATATTTTTTGGTTTTTCTCCTAAAAATCCACCCCCCACCCCTCTAAAAAATTTGTATGTTTCAAAGTAGCTTTGTATTTGATATTCTTAGTATTTTTCTATAAGACTATTAATTCGTATCGTTTTTTCTTATCTTTATTTCATGTTTGAAACTTAGTGTTCATGCTTCAAATTTGAAAGAAAAGGGTTTTTCTGTTTCTAAAAAAAAAGGTGAATAACAAATTAGAACATTCATAGACAGTTTTATTTTCTGATACAATTATTTAACGTGATCAGCCCATTCCTAGGCGAAGTTTTGTTATTTTATATGACTTGACGATTATTTTCCAATGTTAGAGACGATTCGTATGTCATATAAGAAAAAAAATCAGGTAAAATCATAAGATAGATCATGTTCCCGTTTTTAATTTACCACATTATTTTTACTGGATTAACTCTTATTTTGGTTACATTTCCCAAATTGAGGCATCTTATGTAATACATTTTAGTAGATCAGATGTAGGTAATTTTTCAATGTCTAAGGAACTCTGTATGTCATATTATAGTGAAAAACACTTTTTTCACTTCCATTTTCATGTCATAGACCAGTTACAATCAATATTTTAGAAAATTATAGTTTTTTGGTGAAGATTTTTGAAGTTATAGATGATTTATATGTCATGTTAGAGTGAATTAGGTGCAAACGTAAGACATATCATGTTTTTATGTATTCATACGATATATTCTGCTCTCATATGTAGCTTACTGTATCATTTTTACTGAATTAACAATATTTTTGGTAATATATACCTCATTGAGGCATTCTAAGCAGTTCATTTAGTGGATCAGAGTTTCTGTAGACAATTCTTTTATGTTTAAGGAGATTTATGTGTCATATTAAGGTCGAATATGCAGTCTTTGGTTAAATTTACATGCCTGAGACTATTAATAGTCAGTATTGCGGAAAGTCTGAAATGTTAGCAGCATGCTTTTATGCTGGAGATGATTTAAATGTTAGGTTAGTGAATTATGTAAAATCATACGATATATTCTACTTTTAGAATTCCGCATTTAAACTTGACTTGATTGCCACTTACACATCCTTGTTTGAGACTTCTCATAATCAAGATTTATCAAGTCAGAACTGTTATAATCCATTAAGTACATTTATAAGAATTTCCTCCTTCATTTGTAATCTACTGAATATATTGCACTAATCTGATATACTCTTAGATTACATACTCTATTTCCTTCATTGAGATATCTCACAGAATACGTTTTAGAGGATCAGAGCTATTGACATTTATGAAGTTGAAGGAGATTTATTCGTCATAATTTAGTAAATTCGGCACACTCATAAGACATATTCTTCTCTTATATATAACTAGGTGTTGGTGAGGCACTTCACGCCACAGCAAAACCTAGTTGGTGGGGGCGATTCAAGCCCCCCCCCCCCCCCAGCGCGGTAGTCGTTACGCGCCATGTTAGTTTCGTGCCATTGTAGTTGTGTCCCTGTGTCCCACCTGTGAATATAGATAGATATATATATGTTTTTAGCTACGTAAAATTTGCAAATATACAACATTCTTCGCTATCCCATTGTCTGTGCATATAAATAGATTGTCAGGTTTCCCGACTCTTGAACATGCAACATATAATTGTCCATGGGAAAACAATCCGTATTCAGATCTATACCGCATTTTTCTAATGATTGCCCTTGAGCTTTGTTGATGGTGATTGCTAATCGAACATTCCCTGTGTCCCCGTCGTCATTTATATATCCCCCCTGTGCCCTTCCGGCGTCCCCGTTGTAGTTGTGTCCCTGTGTCCCGGTCGTCATTCTTATTCCCTGTGTCCCGGTCGTCATTTGTGTCCCGGTGTCTCGGTCTGTAATTTTTCTTTGAGTGTCCTGGTCGTTATTTGTATTCCCTCCCTGTGTCCCAGTCGTCATTTTTGTCCCGGTCTGTAATTTATCTTTGAGTGTCCCAGTCGTCATTTATATTCCTTGTGTCCCGGTGTCCCGGTCTGTAACGTCATAAAATCTTCAATGGCTCTGGTGGTGCAGCCAGTTGAGGAAGTTTAACATTTCCTGAGGCGCAACACATTCCCATTGTTTCACCATTAAATTTCAAGGCCTTGCAATAGGGAAAAATTTTAGACATAGTCCCGATTTGAACACATCTACTCAAGCTATAATAATCGACTGGCATTAGCTCTTTGAGCAGCTTCCTCGGCTGTTTCTTCTGCCATTGCAGGATTTATACTAAAATTTCTCTTTGAATTAACTCTTTGAGCAGCTTCCTCGGCTGTTTCTTCTGCCATTGTAGGATTTATACTGAAATTTCTCTTTGAATCGCCCCTTTACATACTTATAATGACGTCATATACAAAGCCTTATATAGATTTACTGTATTTATTCGACTTGATTAACACTTTCTTTGGTCAAATTTACTTGTTTGAGACTACTCTTAGCCATCATTACAGCAAATATGAGTTTTTGGTGACATTTTTCCATGTTTTGACAATTTATGTATTATATTAGGAGTAAGCGGGTATAATCATAAGATACTTTCTGTTCTTATATGTAATTTATTGCATTATTCTACTGGATTAATAGCTTTTCTTTTTTTATTTCATAGCTTGAGACATGTCATAGTGAAAGGTCTAGCAAATCACAGTTGTTGCTGATAGTCGTTTGATTTTCTAGATGATTTATATATCAGATTAGAGGGAATTAGGCACAATTATAAGTTATATCCTCCTCTTTTATGTAATTCACTTTATTTCTCGGACTTGTTCAACCCCTTCTTAGAATATATTTTCTTGTTTGAGAACTCCCATTGACTTTGCAATAGATATGATGTGAATTTTACATATCTAGAAATATGCCATGACTATTGACTCGTAAAAAATGCATTGGCATTGTCTAAATAGGTTTCTAAAGGTAAACTGGTTATTTTTTTTTCTTGATATATGCATACGAATGTTATTGTTTTTCCATTTCAGCTATATAACCCAGTCAATACAAAGAAATAAAATTCCAGCATGAAATTTAACTATGACCTGTGAAGACGTAAATTACGAACGGATGAAAATTGTGACAGCTTAAACAAAATAAACAATATATTGAATGAAAGAATGAACCACCTTGCTATTAAATTTTCGAACGACTGGCACAAAAATAATTTCCCAAATTGGCTCTATCAGAGACTTATAGAAATGATAATACTGAACTGACCCCTAGCATGAGTTAAGCAACCAAATTGTACATTTAAAACATTACAGATTAAGGACCCAGGGAAAATACTCCCTATCAAAGGTTTACACGGTATTTCTAATTGTGCAGACACATGTGAGTGCATAAAGAAAGGAAACTCAGCAAATGCAAATTACGCAACAAAATGTTCACTCCAAATTGCAATTCATACATCCTAACGCAAGCACATATAGGACAAAATCTTAATAAATATAAGATGTGCTAATATAACTTAAGATATAACTGTGAATAGAAAGGTAAAATTGCCTAAGATATTAATTTATTGAATTGATCAAAAGAAGATCTACCCAAATATTTGTTTAGTTGATTAATAAATGTTTTTTTGTTTTTTAAACTTTAAGCAAGGGGTGAAACTTAGTGTTCAAGAATCGAGGTTCTTACCTGTGTTTCGGTAAGCATTAAAGCTGTGGCTACCTCGAATCTCTTTGGTCTGGAAAGATATTTATTCTGTCGGAATTGGTTCTCCAGCTCCAAAAGTTGCTGACTTGTAAATGCGGTACGAGGTCGCCTTGCTTTTCCCAATAAAGCAGCCGTTGTCGCAGCATTATGATCTGTAATTAATATTTTTAATATTTAATATTGTATCCTCACTACCTAGCCTTGGATGAAGATGAAAACAATGAATAGTATTTACATTTTTTTTCACTTATAATTTAGTTTTCTTATTAAGGTCTAGCCTTGATACAAAACTATCTAGTATTTTGTCATTTTGGCAAATAACTTTAGTCGGAGAGGTTATGTATAAACATATTTATTTATAACCCACATACTGTGAAAAATAGTGGAGTAAAAAAGTAAAAGAAATAAAATTCCCTACAAAATAACTATACCAATATCAAACAGCCTAAAACAACCCGACGAGACGGTGATGAGGGCCCAGCCTTAAGGACGGATCAGAAACAATTTCATGTTGATGATGGAGCAGAGTGCACGTAATATGAGTTGCTATATTCTTATCACAGGTTGATTTTTCTTGTTTAGTGACTAAAGACAGGCATCACCCACATAACTTTATTGGAAAGCCCTCAATGTAATGGGAGGCAGATATATAAAAAAAACGTCAGCATAGGTGAATTACATTCAATGTAAAGAAACTGCAGTATTGGTCCAAAAATTATTCGATTTCGGAGAGAAGAGGTGCGAGCCTGGTTGCCCCTCCCCCTGTATATAACTGATGAGAATGTATCTTAGTTACGCGATATAAATCATTTCTGTTTAAAATATTTCAAATCTACGTTTTGCTATTTAAGGGATGTTTGCAGGTCTAAATCATTTTTTAGCTTTAATGCAGACTTTCCTTCTTTATTTCAAAATTTTTGTCATATTGCATTTATATTATATGTTTTACAGGCGGGTTTAGTTTACTTTTACAGCAGGAAGGGGTGCTGGTGTTTAAAATTACGAGGATTACATCAGATTGGGGGCGGGGGTAAACTTAAAATACTCCAAAAAAGAGCTTTATTCAATTCAAAACAAGGCATACCCAGGATTTGTTCGGGGATGAATCTTCTTAAGTGGGTTTTACAAAAAGTATTAAAAACGTATCAAAAATGTGTTTATATACATTTCTGTTATGTTTTTGCGAGTCAGATGAACATCTCAGGGGCGGGGTCAAATCCTATAGCCCCCTGGATACAGCCTTGATGGAAAATATTAGATGTTTGGGAAATATTGAAGGAATTGAAAAACTTCGGAAGAGACCTCGGCCAGAATACTCGTCACATAGTTACACGGTTCGGTATTGCACCGTTTTTGCAAAATGAAATGTGAAACCTGCTCCAACGCTTTTTGGTATACTAATTGATAGATTTTTTTTCGAAATACATTTAAAAAACTAAGAGGTTCTCCATGGTCTTTACAAAATAGATGGGACTAAAATGCTCTTTTACAACCCATAAAATGCTATCTTTTCAACTAACCCATTATTCTTTAAATTTCAAATAATCATGACTTCCGAACACCGAAAATTTTATGAAATTTTATTCGATCTTTACTGAGTAATATAATTACAATAGCCCATGGCCGGTTAAATACCCTGAATCAGCAATATTCATAATATTTTAAAAGCTAATTTTTAACCATTCAAGAACAATCCGGTACAAACGCTACCTTCTTAAATGTCATGCTAAACAAACTAAGGATATTTATGTGTTACTGATACCAACACCAGCCCAGGTGTATAGACATCAGCAATATAAGTTATTGCAGGTGGTTTGAGTACACTTGTCAAGTGTTTAGTATGTAAATGAAACCGTAATTGAGAAGTAATGCTCATCATGGAGGTATATTAGCATTCTGTCTGTAACTTCAATATGCGAATAATTATTCGTTTAAATGAACCCGTTTCGTGAGAAAGCCAGAATTTATATTTGAGAGGAGGGGGTTGGAGATACAACCTTATGTAATTCCCAAACGGCTAATTCCTTTCTGGAATCAGCAAATACGAGAACCAGTATAGGTACACATTTCTTACAAAAAAGACTTTATAATAAGCACGATTTTTTTTTTCTTTCTTTTTTTGGAATTGACAGTGCTTGTCATATCTAATCTGCCTTTTATTTGTCTCAAATATCAAACAGTTCGTGGTAACGAACTGTAGTAAGGAGCGACCCGGCTCAATAGTAACCAAAACTCTAAAAAATTGAATTTTGATATCAATAGCTACATCAAAAGAATCGCATTTTATGGATCGCAATATATAAGTTTCATAAGGTTTAGTCTTACCCATCAAAAGTTACGAGCCTGAGAAAATTTGCCTTATTTAAGAAAATAGGGGGAAACACCCCCTAAAAGTCGTAGAACCTTAAAAAAATGACACCATCAGATTCAGCGTATCAGAGAACCCTACTGTAGAAGTTTCAAGCTCCTATCTACAAAAATGTGGAATTTTGCATTTTTTGCCAGAAGACAAATCACGGGTGCGTGTTTATTTGTTTTTTTTTTTTTTTTTCCCAGGGGTCATCGTATCGACCATGTGGTCCTAGAAAGTTTGACTCTTTGCCACAATTCTACTTTTTAAAACAATTAAAAGCTTTAGCGGAAAGAGCGAGGGATTGCGGAGGGGACAACCCATTTCATGTACGGAGTAATCTCTGTTCGTTTTAAGTTTTAATGTCGCTCCTTACTTTCAGCTAAAAAAATTAGTTTTTTTTATTTAATATTTAAAGATAGGAATGTTTGTTGTTAAAAAAGTGGTTACGTTGCACTAAAAAAGGGTTCGTGTGTTAATAATCCGGTAACGGACATACAATCAAATTGCTTTTACCGTCAAGTATATCAGAACGCCTGTAATATATGGACTAATATGCAATTAATGTAGTTCTATTTTTTACATGCTATATTTTAAAAATAGAACACTTTGCTGTAATGAACGGTTAGTGAAGACGGAATCCTGCTAAGAGCAATTAGAATTCTAAGGAAAGAAAGTTAATATCATTACATAGGCCTAATTATATGTTTTTCATTTAAAAGTGGTTTCAAATGTTTGAATTATTTACTTTTACAGTTATAAGTCAAAACCGTTAGCCTGAGAAAATCAGGCTAAAAATCTAGTTGTCCCAAGAATACTGCTACCGACAGCCTCTTTTTTCTTATGGAAGTTTGAATAGGTTTTTACTTTTATACTTGTTATAATAAAAGAAATGCTAGTAATTTATTCAGAAAAGCAGAGTTTTTTTTAGTAAGATTTAGCAATGGTTAGGAGGAATTTAAGTAAGAAGAAATTTCAAGATGGAAAACATCGAAGACAACTTTTTTTCAGAATATTTGACAGACATTCTGTATTCTTTTTCTATGATAGATAAAAAAAAGGGAAATTATACGATATAAATTTTAGTTTTATTTCAATATTTTCAACAAGTTTAAAAATTCTTGGGTGCAAATCGAGGCGGAAATCGGTGGTCATTGTAAAAACACAATACATGCTACGTTCTTCTTAAGGACGCTCATATTGTCTAGCTGGTAAATTATAATTAGTAACTTCCAAATTCCCTTAAATATCAACTTGAATGGAAATCCCCCAGTGCTAAAACAGATATAAACTAATTTTTGTTACCTCTGATCAAACAGTTCGTGGTAACGAACTGTAGTAAGGAGCGACCCGGCTCAATAGTAAACGAAATTCTAAAAAAAACGGAATTTTGATACTAAAAGATGCACCAAAAGAATTGGATTTTTATGCTGATTTTAAATATATAAATTTCATCAAATTTAGTCTTTGTCATCAAAAGTTACGAGCCTGAGAAAATTTGCCTTGTTTTGGAAAATTGGGGGAAAAACCCCCTAGAAGTCATAGAATCTTAACGAAAATCACACCATCGCATTCAGAGTATCAGAGAACCCTGCTGAAATAGGTTCAAGCTCCTATCTACAAAAATGTGGAACGTATTTTTTGCCAGAAGACCGATCAAGGGTGCGTTTTTATTTTTATTTTTTCTATTTTTTTTTATTTATTTTTTTTCCCAGGGGTCATTGTATCGACCGAGTGGTCCTAGAGTGTCGCAAGAGGGCTCATTCTAATGAAAATGAAAAGTTCTAGTACCTTTTTTAAGTGACCAAAAAGATTGGAGGGCACCTAGGCCCCCTCCCACGCTCATTTTTTACCAAAATGAACGGATCAAAATTTTGAGATTGCCATTTTGTTCAAAATAGTCGAAAACCATAAGAACTATGTCTTTGGGATGACTTACTCCCCCACAGTCCCCAGGGGAGGGGCTGCAAGTTACAAACTTTGACCAGTGTTTACACACAGTAATGGTTATTGGGAAGTGCACAGACGTTTTTCAGAGGTATTATTTTGGTTTGTGGGGGGGGGGGGGGTTTGAGGGAAGGGGGCTATGTGGGAGGATCTTTCCTTGGGGGAATATTTCATGGGGGAAGAGAAATTCAATGAAGGGGCGCAGGATTTTCTAGCATTACTATTTAAAAAAAAACAATGAAAAAATAAATATGAAAAAGTTTTTTCAACTGAAAAGTAAGGAGCAGCATTAAAACTAAAAACGTACAGAGATTATTACGCATTTGAGGTGTTCATCTCCTCCTAAATACCTCGCTCTTTATGCCAAAATATTTTTAGTTATTTCAACTATTTGTTTTACGGCCATTCTGATTCAGGGGTCATTTTTAAAGAGTTGGGACAAAATTTAAGCTTTAGCGTAAAGAGTGAGGTATTAACGAGGGGACAAACCCCCTCATATACATAATAAAAATATAAGAATATAAAAGTTCGTTACGTAGGTTAATTCTTAAGTTACGTGTATTTCTTACTAATACTAACGTTCGTTAAAAATTGAAAGTTCTAGTTGCCTTTTCAAGTAAACAAAAAACTGGAGGGCTACTAGGCATCCTCCCCCACCCCTTCTTTCTCAAAATCGTCTGATCAAAACTAAGAGAAAGCCATTTAGCCCAAAAAATAATTAATAAGCAAATTTCATTTCAATAATTTATGTGCGGAGAGCCAAAATCAAAAATGCATTAATTCAAAAACGTTCAGAAATTAAATAAAAATAAACTAGTTTCTTTAACTGAAAGTAAGGAGCTACATTAAAACTTAAAACAAACAGAAATTGCTCCGTGTATGAAAGGGGCTGTTCCCTTCTCAACGCCCCGCTCTTTACGCTAAAGTTTGACTCTTTTTCTCAATTCTACTTTATTAAACAGTAAAAACTTTAGCGTAAAGAGCGGGGCGATGCAGAGGGGAGGACCCCTTTCACATACGGAATAGTTTCTGTTCGTTTTAGTTTTTAATGTTGCTCTTAACTTTCAGTGGAAAAAATATGTATTTTTTATTTAATTGCTGGGAGATACACGTCCTTACTTCATATATATTAAACAAAAATGTTTCGCAGTTCGTTTTAAGGTTCCAATGAAGTAGACATTTATAGGATCCATGAGTAACCGAATAAAAATATAATGCTAATTTTTCAATGTAAATGTGTTCGACATAGAACACATTTTACACATATTTCAAAAAGGCTGGAACCTATTATACCATGTTGAAAATAAAAACAATACAAAGAATTAATATTTATTTTTCATGACGATAAGATTACTCTGTTAAGCTTGCATCCGTGTCAAATATCAGCCTTCCCCAACCCAAGGCTATGTGTCCACTATGAACCCTTATAACATGTTACTTATAAAAGTTCAAGCTCTTCATCTATTATTTTCAATTTAAATGTATGATTAAACACTTATTTAGTGCTGAACATTAGAGAAACGCTCTGGAAAATTATGAAACTATCAGATAGGTCAGATTAAAATAAAAACACTGAAACATATTTAGTACAAAAGCAGCAATTTTTACTATTTTGTTCAAAATCCATTTTAGACAGCAACAGCTGAGTCTCTCAAATACTTTAGCCGATTATTGAAATTCTCCACCAACTATGTTTATTGAATTCAAAAATGGCACCATAATTCATTGGTGTAAAAAGTAGGGGTCGAGGGGAGAGCATATACGGGATGGCGTCTGTCCGTTTTAGATTTTAATTTCGCTCAATACTTTCACCTGAAAAGTTTGCCGTTGAATATTTAATAACAACATAGATTATTAGATTATAAACACGGTGTTTTTTTTTAGAAGTAGCAATATTTATTAGATGTCAGACAATAGAGAGTAAATTTAGTTTTAAGCAGAAACGGCGAATATTGAGGCTGTTTTCAAAACCATAGACTATTTTTTGTGTGAGACCTTACCATTTGAAAATTTTAACAGGCTGAGAGCTGCAGGGTTTAATCAAAGGGAAAGAGACAAAAATAGAGTATACCTCCCATAAAACTTTAGTTTTATGGGGAGATACACCACCAAAGTTGCTACAACTTTTCACGCCGCATGAGGGACGTTAACAGTTCTAGTAAAGACTAGTCAATGGTATGGCCAGAGAACCTGATAAATTAGGGTTTTCTGACCCCAGCCCACTTCCCCGAAAAATACATAAGGACTATTTTTCAATAGTGAATTTTAGTGATTCTCTACGAACAATTATTCACTATAATACGAATCCCCTCATATGCGTAATAATTTCTGTTCGTTTCAAGTGTTAATGTTGCTCCTTACTTTCAGATGAAAAAATTCGTTTTTTTATTTAATTCAACTTGGATTCAGCTATCTTGAAGCAATTCTATCTGCAATATCTGTATATCATATGAATGATGCATAGGTCAATGTTGATTTCAACCCTCAAACGAAACGCAAGTTAAAAAAGGAAAAACCTGGCAGTGAACACCAGACCGTTGAAAAGATAAAGACGAGATCTCTAGATCCCATGCCTCCCACTTCATAAGCCTCTTAAGAGTCCGCTGGCTCGTTCCAAAATGAAAATTTATTTTTATAGAAAATAAAACATAGGCTAAATATAATAAACCATTTTTGTCCCATCATATAACCCTTCTTCAGTTTTTGGGTAGCGTTTAATAGACTCAATGAAGTAGCCGAATAAGCAATTGTTGCTTATTACGCTGTTAAATAAAAAGAAATTATTCACAAAATTAGGAGGTTAACCCCTTCTCAACCTCTGGCTCTTTACGCTTAAGTGTTTTAGTGTGTAAGAAAATCTTTTTATTTCAATTAAACAGCCCTTGTGTTTCAGATGCCGTTCTTTAAGAATTGGGAAATAAAGTCAAACTTTAGCATACAAAGTCAGAGACTAAAGAGGGGGAAAACCCCCTTATTTGCAAGATAATTTCTTTCCGTTCGAAGCATTAATGTTACTCCTTATTTTCAGCTGAAAAAACTTGTTTTTTATATTTAATTTTTCTTTGTTTTTCAAATCAAACTGGGAAACCTTCCTCCCTAGAAAATTTCCCTGTAAAATTTTACCTTATGAAAAATTCTCTCCGTGGAAAATATCACCACTGAAATTCCCACCCTCGTGAAAAATTGTCCTATGTTTCCTAATAACAAGCAGACTACTATGTGCAAATAATAGGTAAATTGCATAGCACAGAGCTGTTTCCCCAGGAGTTGTGAGGGTCATTTTGTCACTAAAGACATAGTTATTGGGCCTTTCAACCATCCTGAACCTAATGGCTATCTCAAAAATTAGATCAGATTTCTTTTGGGAAAAAAGTGTTCGAGAGGGAGGCTAGTTTCCCTCTAATGGTTTGGATCTGTGAGATAGGGCACCAGAGCTGCTAACTTTCGTTCAAATGAGCTCTATCTCAATTTTCTAGGGTCATTGGTTTGATACGACCATCCATGGGAAAAAAGAAACCAACAACAAATAAACAGACATTCGCGATCTTTCTTTCCCCCCCCCCCAAAAAAAAATACAAAATTCCACATTTTGCAGATAATAGCTGCTTAACTCTACATATATGGTTCTCTGATTTGTTCAATTTGATTGTGTGATTTTCATTAGAATCGCTTGACTTTTTGGGAGTATTTCCCCCTCTTTCAAAAATGCAGCAAATTTTCTCAGGCTCTTAGCTTTTGATAGTTAACACTGAACTTAATGAATTTTATATATCTGGAATCAGCACAAAAATTCAATTCTTTCTATGTATTACTCGTTATCAAAATTCCTCCCTTTTTTGACAGTTATATTAGAGTTCTTTGCCACGAACTGTCTGACCATTAAGGAATAATAAATATATCATGCCATTGGTTGCCAAATCAAGTTAGATGGGTAATCGGGTGAAACCAACTTTTTTTAAGGAATCTTGGAGTTTTGAGTTGGATATTTTTGGTGACTGACGTTCAATATTTGGAAAATATAGCCCATAGCCTTCTTCCAAATGTTCACAATATTCATCTAGCTACTGCTGATGTTGCTATAATCAATTAATCATTTGCCCATTAGGATTCATATATGCATTTCGTACTTTCTCGTCTTATCTGATGCCGTATTTGGAGTTCTACTTTACTTGATATTTTGAACTGTTAGACTTTTCCTCAATTTAAAGAAATGGAAAAATCCAGGCACGAGCCTAGAGGTCCTTTGACCCTTGTGTATTCGCTCTAGCTCCATGAAACTTTTTTACAATTTTTACAAATATCGGAAATTTCCACGTTATGGATGTTTTGATGAGTTAAAACCATCCAACCCCCCCCCCTCCAGAAAAAATAGAAATTCTGGATACTTGCCATGGGAAAAAAATCAGCTCTAATTGAGTTAAATATGACAATGTGCTATGAACAAGGGTGTATGCTGCAAAAACTAGTGACTCAGTAATTTTAATGCTTGTTGCGAAGGCCTTTTCAATTGAGAAAATAAATAAAAAATAATAAATAATAAATAAATAAAGTTTTTTTAACTGAAAGTAAGGAGCGACATTAAAACTTAAAACGAACAGGAATTACTCCGTATATGAAAGGAGTGTTCCCTCTTCAACCCCCCACTTCTTATGCTAAAGTTTGACTCTTACTCTCAACTCTTTAGCATAAAGAGCATAAATTTCTGTTCAAAAAACTTTTTTTAACTTTCAGTTAAAAAAACTAGTTTTTTATTTAATTTCTGAACGTTTTGGATAATTGCATGTTTTATTTTGGCTCTCTGCATATGAATAATTAAAACGAAATTTGCATTTGGGGGGGGGGGCTCAATGGCTTTCTCTTAGTTTTGATCGGACAATTTTGAGAAAAAAGAGGTGGGGGAGGAGGCCTAGTTACCCTCCAATCTTTTGGCTACTTAAAAATGCAACTAGAACTTTTAATTTTTTACGAACGTTTTTATTAGTAAAAAGTATACGTAATTTACGAATTAACTTACGTAACGAACTTCTATATTCGTATTTTTTATCACGTATATGAGAGGGTTTGCCCCCTCGTTAATGCTTCGCTCTTTAAACTAAAGTTTAAATTTTGTCCCAATTTCTTAAGAATGACCCCTGAATCACAAACGCCATAGAATAAATAGTTGAAATACCAAAAGTACTTTAGCGTAAAGAGCGAGGTATAAAAAGGAGATGAACTCCTTATATGCGTAATAATTTCTGTTTGTTTTGAGTTTTAATGCTGGTCCTTACTTTCAGTTGAAAACACTTTTTCATATTTATTTTTTCATCGTTTTTGTTTTAAATATTGCTAGAAAATCCTGCCCCCTTCATAGAAATTCTCTTCCCCCATGACAAATTCCTCCATGAAAAATCCTCCCACTTAACCCCTCCCTCAACCCCTAACCCCTCCTCCCCCCAAAAAAAAAAAAAAAATAAATTCTCTGGAAAATTTCTGTACACTTCCCAGTAACCATTACTATATGTAAACATTTGTCAAAGTTTGTAAGCTTCATCCCCTCCCCCAGGGACTGTGAGGGAGTAAGTCGTCCCCACAGACATATTTATTGGGTTTTTCGAATATCTTGAGCAAAATAGCTATCTCAAAATTTAGATTCATTGACTTTGGGAAAAAATGAGCGTGGGAGGGGACCTAGGTACCCTCTATTTTTTTGGCCACTTAAAAAGGACACTAAAACTTTTAATCTCCGTTAGAATGAGCCCTCTCGAAACAATCTAGGACCATTGGACCGATACGATCACCCCTAGAAAAAAGAAAAAAAAAACCGCATCCGTGATCGGTCTTTTGACAAAAAAAAAACACAAAATTCCTCAGTAGGGTTCTCTGATACGTTGAATGCGACGGTGTGATTTTCGTTCAGATTCTATGACTTATAGGGTTTTTTCTCCCTATTTTCAAAAATAAGCCAAATTTTCTTAAGCTCGGAACTTTTGATAGTTAAGATTAAATTTGATGAAACTTATATTTTAAAAATCACCATAAAAATCTGATTCTCTTGATGCATCTATTAGTAACAAAACTATTGATCCGGGTCGCTCCTTACTACAGTTCGTTACCACGAACTGTTTTATTATTTGTTCTGAAGGTTTGAATAAGCAAAACTAAATGTTGAAATGTTGGATTTGTCAAAACGCTTTTTGCAGAAGTTAAAACATCATATCTCACTCGAAATGGTTTTCGCTTAGTTGAATGAGCGAGACAAACTTTTTCTATGAAAACGCCTATTTTGTTTGAAAAACTGAACCTCACTTAAACAAAAGAGGCAACATGAACGCTTAGATTTGAGCTCATGAATATTAGTCTACCCCTAAGGTAAGCTAGGGTCATTTCCAGATGTTTTGAGCAACTTGTAAATCTAGATATTTCACAAGAATTTGTCACCATTTCCCAAATCATAGAAGCAAAGACTTGGATAAAATTTATAAAACCAAGATAATTAGTACATACAATCCTTTATCAACCGGTGTATAATTGACTAATGAGCCATATAATCATCCATATGTCCTTATGCTTACAACACTTGTCACAATGAAGTAAAGTAGCAGATGGTCCTTTAGCTGAATGCTACAAGCCAATTACTTCTAACCTGATCTTTTAGACGGCTGCTTTGTTATGGAAATGTAATAATCGGAAAATCAGGGAGCGATCAGCAGAATACCCCTCCGCAAATCGTTCCACTATCCCTGTTGAGATAAATAGCTCTTTAAATGATTACCTATTTGGAGTAAGTAGTTTTCTTCAATCAATTAAATAGTGATTAATTGTTTGATAAAATATTGAAAATTGGACAAGGGAATGCTGGCTTCACTGAAATCCTTGATAAGAGAATGAAAGGGATTATGCGAAGGAATAGAATTTATTTATACTTTCATCCGCTTTCATGGATAAAGTAAATCCTTAAATTATGTTGTTGTTTTTTTTCAACATCAGCTGGCCTGTAAAAGACCTGCTCATTCTTTAATTTTTTTTCCCACTTCCTCGCCTTCTTTAAAGTAGTACGGAAAAACGGAACAAAAAGATATATGAATGAATTAATATTTTATTACCCATCAATACACCAAATGAAAACAATGTAGGATAAAAAGAGAAAAAAAAAACAAAGAAAAACCAATTACTATACACAAAATACGTAACAACGACTACAAGCAATTCAAAAAAGAATACTCATGCAAGGGTGGTCCATCTCTTTACTACACATGCTGGTGGCCAGGTCATCAACACTAAGGATAAGCCCGATAATTAAATATTTTTTCAAAGGAAACAATTCTGAGACCCACTGGGGAGCTAAGAAGGAACTTCACAAATTTGAAAAACTGTTTTCTAGTATCTTTCTTATCCGTGGCTATCAGAAAATCCCAAAATGATAATAGGAACAGTACACAAGGCAGGCAAATCCACTGCCTTATAAAGCTTAGCCATGATCATTTTTTTAACCTTTACCTGTGACGGAACAAGCGACGTGTATGCCCCAAGTAATGTCTTGTCTATGTGGGTAATAATCAAATTACATGTTGAAGCTATAGAGGGACCAATGGGGAAGGCCTAGGTAAGTCAGCTCCCTGGTAGGTTTTTATAGTTGTACCACCAAAATTTATCACATCAGGTGCAAGGTGACAATGAAAAAGCAAAACTTGCGACTTCACAGCGTTCAAGGCAAACCAATACGCTTATAATTATTATCTATAACAGGATGCTATAGAAGAATATGTAAATTCAGCGAGAGATTTAAATAGTAAAATGATGACTACTTTCGTTGGATATTCTTGTTGGATATCGTCCTGGGGCATAGAGAAAACCTTGAGGCATTATCTGGATATATTATTTGAGTTATTAAAAGAAATTCATAATTCAAATTTAAAGAGTTTTTGAGTTTTTTTCACTGTTTTGAAGAACCCCTCTAAATCACTGGTATATTTAGGACAGAAAGGAGGAACATCTGACCCTGGGTGCAGCCTCTAAGGGGGGACCAAACAAAGTTTTTTCATCAATTCCTTGATCTTCGGAAGTCGTCAGAACTACTGTGCATGTTCTGTCGTCATTCTTAGTGAGTGTAGTTTTGTTACTGGTCTTTTTTATGTTTGCCTAAGGACCCTAAAAGGAAACTAGTTCTTATATAACGATGAAAAAGTAAAGAGAACGGTAAGCAAAATCATGTGGTGCAGAAAGAAGGGATTAGTAAAAGGGCCGCGAAGGAGAAAGTGCGAAATCAAGTAAAATCTTCACAGCATTTATTCAAAGAGGACAATCTTCTGAATCATGAACATCAAAAGGGGTAAAGTCTTCAACTAAAGACACATCCCATGATTTTATCTAAACGTGAACACTTGAACCGCTAAAAATTGCATGTGAAAGTAAAACCGATCCAAGGCAGGCAGAATCAATTAAAAACAACGTTTATTAAGAAGTCATGAATTATATCAAGTTTTTTTTTACAGTTCATGTAAGTTATCGTCAATACTTTAGATACAGCATTCTGACCAGGCATCAAGAAAAGTAACCGTAATATCGTAATATCGAATAATACCGAGTAATATCTAAAAAAGCAGAAAAGTAATTTTTCCAGATGCACTCTGTATATTAATATTAGACGGTGGCTCATATTATTTTCAGAACAATGTTGAACCTTTTAACAACCGATAAATAACAAATCAATAGCTTCAAGGGGGTTTACAAAACAACTGAGAAACGAATGGGAGGTAATGTGAGTTGTTCATGGTTGGAGTATTCACAAGGGTGCACATATTGATTTAATGTGTGCTTTGCTGGTCAAAGAATGAAATTAGTATATGTTCTTCCCTGGAAACCCAAGATGGTATTCTTCACTGGAATCTAAAACGGCTTTAAAAGGTGGGAAAAGGCAGAAAAAAATTTTCTGCTTATGAAAATTCTGAAAGGCACCCAGTCAAAACGTGGAAAGAAATGGAATAAAGAATTGCAAAAAAAAAAAGGTTTAATAGATGACGATCCTCAAAACTAAATTTCTAAAGATAAGGAGAAATGGCAAGAAATGCTTAAAGGGTGCCATGCTGTATAAAGTATCTAGCCAAACAGAATTAAGCCCTTAGAGGGCAGAGACAAAGTAGCATTATAAATGACAAGCTGGATTGAAATGCTGGTAGTTTGATAGAACTTGTAAAGCTTATTGCTGAGTTCGATTTAGAAACAAAAGCTATCGTTTTATATGTGCAACAAACTCCTTTGTTGTATTTCAACAAGAACATAAAATAAATTTAGACAAATTTCAGCACCCCCCGGTTAGGGAGAGACTTTTACAAGACATGCGAAAACATTACAAGATATCCGGAACATTACGGAGTAATGTAAGAATCTACTCATGGTGCAGCCTATTGTCACAAGCTCTTCAATATGTAGACATTCATTCTGGTGAAGAACAGCAGTTGTGAAGGAGTCTTTTTTAGAGTTCAATCTGTTTCGTAAAAAAAGATGCAGCCAATACGGTAAACATATTATCAAAATAATTCGAGATACGCAAATCATTTGAAGATTTACGACCTCAATGCTATGGCAACGCATCAGCAATGTCCAGTCACAAATCAGGAGCGTAGCAAAGACCTGCTGTGCTATGCTCAAAGGCCACAAAGGCCGGGGTGCAGGGGGGGCACACGTTCAAAAAAGGTACAAAATTGTTAATTGTAAAGAAATCATGAGATTTTAGAGGTGTAACTACGGATAATTTTATCATAGGAGGAGTAGGGAGGTACAAGTCTGAATGTTTCGAGTGCGTTTGGTCACGTCAGTGTCCTGATTAGTTGAGGGAGACCAAAAATTAGTAGTCTTACTGATGAGTACTGAATGAAACTAGATTGAATCTTTGAAGAATGGAGAAAAAAGGAAAATAAATTTAGTTACAAAAATTTTCATTCTATATTTTTGGCAGTATTTGTTTTCTTGGTGGCTTCCGTCTAAATAATTTTATAAAGAAAACTAAACCTTCCTCTTAACAAGAGATTATAATTTTGAAGTAAGTTTAAAACACAGATTGTCCCTCTTCAGTAAAATTATCTGCCATTCTGTGTAGAAGCACTAAAAGAAAAAAAAACTTAAATATATTGGAACTAAGGATCTACTTACTAGTAAAATCTCCAGAAAATCTGTTATACATAATCCCTGACCGGGTGAGCCATTCTAGCTGGGCAGCTTGTAGTTCTGTTTGACCTCTCATTGCAACGGCTGCTGCTTGGAGCTGCTGATGAATTAAGAAGGAAGAGTCGAGAAAATTCGGATTTGCCTGTCGAGATATTATAATAACCTTAGACTTGTTTAGCTTAAAAACATCAAAACAAACTATGGGTTAAGTTATGATAAAAATATTACAAGTCATGACCAGTTCTTCGCTTTACGTCTCTTATCAACCAACCCCTTTCCAAAAAAGACAATAAATATCCATAGGATGTGCAATGTAAGAAGTAATTGCTTCCAATATACCGTCCAAAACCAAAACATTCCTTAATTTGAACAAGTCACAAAATCGGAGGGGGTGGGGCTAACACAAGTCAGATTAGGTAATTGATGGCAATATGAATTTAGCATAAAAAAGACTTTGGTAAACTTGAAAGAACGTTTAAAGGTGGCAGCCGGTTGAAGTTTACGGCAGTGTTCTTGCCTTCCTTCGGAAATGGAGCAGAGTATTGCAGTCGTTCCTGAACGAACTATTGACTTTGGACTAAGAACGTCCAATTTCGAGGCCGTTGATGTTTTAGACGACTCCCAACGTGGGAGAAGCTAAGTTCACGTTTAAGTAATTTTTAATAAGTATGGCCAAAAAAAAACAACATATATTTTGCTCTTAAGCCTTTGCCCTCTCTAAAACATTCCTTCGGTCGATGCAGGCTTCGATCTCTAAAATGAATTAAACAGTTAAGAAAACAAAAACGGGCTACAAGATACGTGCGAAATCAATCAAGAAAGAATATTTTCTTGAATTGATAACTTGTTTTGCTTAGAGGCTTGGGTCTAACCTATGTCAAGTGTCACAAGTGACACTCGAAGGGCTTTGCAGGGGACAGTACTCTCGCTCTTGTTTATATTAAATAAAAAAAACAAGTTTTTTTTACTGAAAGTAAGGAGCGACATTAAAACTTAAAACGAACAGAAATTACTCCATATATGAAAGGGGCTTTTCCTCCTCAACGCCCCGCTCTTTACGCTAAAGTTTGACTCTTTCTCTTAACCCTACTTTTTAAAACAGTAAAAAACTTTAGCATAAAGAGCGAGGCGTTTAGGAGGAAAAGCCCATTTCATACACGAAGTAATTTCTGTTCGTTTCAAGTTTTAATGTCGCTCCTTAGTTTCAGTTAAAAAAAACTTGTTTTTTTTTATCTAATTTCTGAACGTTTTTGTATTAATGTATGTTTTGATTTCGACTCTCCGCACATAAATAATTAAAACGAAATTTGCATATTAATTTTTTTTTGCTAAATGGCTTTCTCATAGTTTTAATTCGAAGATTTTGAGAAGGAAAGGAGCGGAGGAGGAGGCCTAGTTGCCCTCCAATTTTTTGATTACTTAAAAAGGCAACTAGAACTTTTAATTTTTTACGAACGCTTTCATTAGTAAAAAAATATGTAGCTTACGAATTAACTTACGTAACGAACTTCTATATTCGTATTTTTTTATTATGTATATTAGGGGGTTCACCCCCTCGTCAATACCTCGCTCTTTACACTGAAGCTTAAATTTTCTCCCAATTCCTTAAGAATGACCCCTGAATCACAAAAGCTTTAGAATAAATAGTTGAAATTACTAAAAATACTTTAGCGTAAAGAGTGAGGTATTACGAGGAGGTGAGCCCCTCATATGCGTAATAATTTCTGTTCGTTTAAGTTTTAACGCTGCACCTTATTTTCAGTTGGAAAAAACTTTTCATATCTATTTTTTCATTGTTTTTTTTTAATAATTCTAGAAAATCCTGCGCACTTCATTGAAATTCTTTTCCCCGTGACAAATTCCTCAATGGAAAGATCCTCCCACATATCCCCCCCTCAACTACCCCCCCCCCAAACCAAAAATATCCCCCTGAAAACGTCTGTACACTTCCCAATAACCTTTACTATATGTAAATACTGGTAAAAGTTTGTAACTTGCAGCCCCTCCCACGGGAACTGTGGGGGGGGGGGTAAGTCGTCCTCAAAGACATAGTTATTAGGTTTTTGGACTATGATGAATAAAATGGCTATCTCAGAATTTTGATCCGGTGACTTTGGGGGAAAAATGAGGGTAGAAGGGGGCCTAGTTCACTTTAAGTCATTTTTTTGGTCACTTTAAAAGGCCACTAGAACTTTTAATTTCCTTTAGAATGAGCCCTCTTGCGAAA
The DNA here is from genome assembly GCF_032884065.1 of Artemia franciscana. Taxonomy (NCBI): domain Eukaryota; kingdom Metazoa; phylum Arthropoda; class Branchiopoda; order Anostraca; family Artemiidae; genus Artemia; species Artemia franciscana. The sequence continues at coordinate 21,605,575 of NC_088876.1, read as the reverse complement.
TTCTAGGATCACTGAGTCGATACGATCACCCTTTGGCAAAAAAAAACAAATAAACAGGCATCCGTGATCTGTCTTTTGGCAGAAAATGCGAAATTCCACATTTTTGTAGATAGGAGCTTGAAACTTCTACAATCGGGCTCTCTGATACGCTGAATCTGATGGTGTGATTATCTTTAAGATTATATGACTTTTAGTGGGTGCCTCCCCCTATTTTCTGAAATAACACAAATTTTCTCAGGCTCGTAACTTTTGATGGGTAAGATTAAACTTGATGAAACTTGTATGTTTAAAATCAGCAATAAAATAAAATTCTTTTGATGTAACTATTGGTACCAAAATTCCATTTTTTTAGAGTTTCGGTTTCTATTGAGTCGGGTCGCTCCTTACTACAGTTTGTTACCACGAACTGTTTGACTAACTTTTGTTCGTTTAAATCTGACAGTTATGTTTTACTGAACTCAGTAGATTGCTTTGTATTTTACAAATTGAAGTTTCAAATCAAAATTATATTCATATGAAATGACTATATTTAAAGTGGGAAACTACGTTAAGATAGTATAACCAAAGGAGGGGGATATTGTCAAGGATCTACAATGCAACTGATCTGTGTAGTAATAAACATATAATTTATAAGAAAGTTAACTTTTGTTTAATTACTTTTCCCATAGGCTTACCAAACTTCTGTAAACTTTCTTGGCAACACTTTTCAAAACTATCGACAGATATCTGTGTTTCAGGTAATAAAGTCTGCTCACAAGCTTACCTACGGATCCAGGCTCTTATGGATATATACAGAAAAGGTTTCACCCCTAAATTTAACATCTTTGCTTAAATAAATATTGTTGTGAGTCTGCTCACAAGTACAATACAAGTCTTAACTCATTGATCGGCTTAAATATTTGAGCAACTGAGTTTCTGCTGTCTGAAATATGTTCGGACAAAATAATAATTGTTTCTCTACCAAATATGTTTTAATGTTCGAATTTTAATCTGACCCTTCTGATAGCTTCGTAGTTTCCCAGAGGGTTTCCCATACAAATAAAAAAGTTTTTTCAACTGAAAGTAAGGAGTAAAATTGAAATCTAAAATTAGCAGAAATTATCCGTATATGAGTGGTGATGCCCCTCTTCAAAACCACGCTCTTCACGCTGAAGTTTCTTAGTATTTTAAACAAGCTTCCTATTCTAATTCAACAGTACAGGAGTTCAGGAGTTGTTCTTGATGGATTGGGACAAAAATTCAAACTTTAGCGTAAAGAGCAAGATATTGAGGAGGGATATCCCCCGTGATACACAGAACAATTTTTGTTCCTTTTAAATTTGAATATTGCTCCTTATTTTCAGTCGAGAAAAAACTTTTTTTATTTATTTTCTGATCGTTTTTCAAACAATTCCGGGATAACCGCCTTTCCCCTCCATGGAAAATCCCCCCACGGAAATTCCTCCATAGAAAATTTCTTTCGCTTAAAATCCCACTATCTCCAACAATTCCATCCTCGCTGAAATTTTCGGATAATTCCGCCTGGAAAATTCCCCACTTCCATTTAAAAAAAAAGGTTTATTTTTCATTTTTCATTTATTTCTGATTATTTTTCAAATCATGAAGGAACCCTTCTCTCCCCCTCCCTGGAAATTTTTTCTGGAAATGCCCTCCCCCAATGGAAAATTCCTCCCACGGAAAATTTAACAATGAAAAATTTCTCCCGCGAAAAATTTCCCAATGGAACATTTTCCCGCCGAAAAATCAACCACGGAAAATTTTCCAGCGGAAAATACTCCCCTCTAACAAAACAATTCCACAGACAATCCAACCCTGCTTAAAATTTCCTTCGGACCATTTTCTTGGAACGTCTTCACATGTAAAATTGAGTCACCAAAGACAAAGTAATACAAATAAAAAGAATTTTATATTGGTAAACTCCCCCATATAAAATATCCCCTTGAAACTTATTCCCCGGAAACTTTCCTCTCCAAGGAGGAATTCTCTCCGTGGGAAATCCCCAACAGCAGAAAATTCTCCCTCCCCAAAAAATGTCTGCATACTTCTTAATAACGAAAATTATATGTAAACAATGGACAAATTTTGTAACTTACAGCCCTTCAACCAGGAGCTGTGGGGGCCATGTCTTCCCCAAGTCATGGTTACTTGATCTTTCTACAATAGTGATCAAAACAGCTATATAAGGATTATGATCGGATGACTTTGGGGAAAGGGTGCAAGGGTTGACTTTGGGGAAAGGCTAGTTGCCCACAATTTTTTTCACTTAAAAAGAGCATCAGAAGTTTCAATTTCCGTTTGAATGAACCCTCTCATGATCTTTTACGACCATTGGTTTGATTCGATCACCCGTGGGAAACACGGAACGAAAAAAATAAATAAATAAATGAACATGCATCCGTGGTTGAAAAAGATCTTTTGCCAAAAAACACAAAATTCAACATTTTTGCAAGTGGGAACTTGAAACCTCTACAGCAGGGCTTCCTCGTATGCTGAATTTAATGGTGCAATTTTGATTAGGGTTCATTGCATTTTTTTTGGGGGGGGGGGGTTGGATTCTCCTTTTTTGAAAATCAAGCAAATTTTTTGTTGCTCGTAGCTTCTGATGGGTAACATTAAACTTAGGGAATTTTGTATATTTGGAATCAGCACTGAAATCCATTTCTTTTGACGTAGGCTATCAGTTATTATCGGAATTCCCTTTTTTACAGTTTTGTTTACCATAAGGATGAGTGGCCCCATTACCAGGAACATGTTCTACAATAGAATCAATAGTCTAAGACTTCATTGAAAATCAAAGACAAAGTTTGTATATGTGGACAAAGAATTTTGGTGTAGGAAGAGAAATGCCCTGATCTAAAACATAAAGATTTAAAGGTTTAAGATCATTCCCTAAATAATACTTGAATGACCATAAGTCATGTTTTATCTCTTTTGGCTTTTTTTTTCCTGTTTTTGATGCATCTATAATGAATTCTCTGACAGAAAAATGATATGATAAAACATGTTTTTTTCGCAATGACTGGAAAACGAAAGGGTTCATATGTATATTCACAATTGCCTTAAAAATAATATTCTTACTTTAAATGTGTTAAAAGATGATTATTTACAAAATACTTTTGCTTATCTTCTGGCTAGTTTCGTTGCGAGCTCTAAATGCTTTCTTTTAGGGCAGAAAACTAGGACTAGTCTTCCTCTTATATAAGAAAAAAAAATACGTGTTCGTCTTAATTTTCAATTTTTATCTTTACTCTACTTGAAGATAGTACAATTCTTTTCTGTTTAATTATCCAAAAAATAATCTTAAGGGGCCAAGCAGGGGTAACACGAAAGACGGTGTATACGGCTTTTAGATTAAAGGCAACATCTTGAAAAAGGCCACTACAGTTAGTGTTTAAGAGATTCGGAAGTTACTAATCATAAATATAAAGCCTAAATATGAGCATCCTTACAGAAAACACAGTATGTTGTCTGCATTTTCACAATCACCTCCAATTTCCACTTCAATTTGCATCTAAGAATTTCTAAAGTTGTTGACAATATTGGAGTAAATTGAAATATATATTCTAAAACTTTTCTTTAGTTTTGTATTTATTACGGAGACAATTCCCAAAGTGCCAGAGAAACTTTCTAGAAAAAAAACTTTTGTTCGATGTAGTGAGGACATATTCATGACGGTTAATTTAGTTTTTCTTATCTAATGTGGTTCTAATTTTTGTCGATGCGTCAAAATTAGTCCCTTTTTTAGATGCCTTCTTCTCTAAATTTCTCCTAAGCATTATCAAATCCCCCTAAAATAATTACTCTCATCTTGGTGAATAATTTTTAACATAGCTTTTATAACAAGTACAAAAGTGACAACCTACTCCAACCTCCATAACAAAAAAGATGTCGATATCAGCATGCTTGTGACAGCCATAGTTTAATTTAAATGTCTAATATATTGTAAATTTCAATATGTGTTTTATTATATTTTTCAATAGATCTTTTGTGCATTGGAAATGTACCTAATTAAAACTCTGAATTTAAACAATATAAAGTAGTAGATCACAGTGATAAGTATATATATAATATGTATCTTATTATATTTTATATATATATATATATATATAATATATATATATATATATATATATATATATATATATATATATATATATATATATATATATATATATATATATATATATATATATGTATTATATATATATATAATATAATATATATATAATATTACATATATATAATATGTATAAGTGATAAGTATAATATAAGTAGATCACAGTGAATCGTAAACAACACTCTTAACACTTTTAGAGGGGAATAGGGTGACGGCACAGGCATACTTGCATCTGGTGATTCGTATTCATTTCAAGACCAACTTAATCATTTGGCATAATGTCTATTCGTTTCGAGCTTCATTACTTAGTTCCTTGTATTTTTATCGTTTTAAATTTTTGATATTGTTCTTCATTTTCCCTGAAAAATGGCTTGAAAATTGGGATTCTCTTTAGATAATCTTATAGCTCTATAACTTATTATAGATTAGGAAAGACTTTTTCAGGGGACCTTCGTAACAGCATGCAAAGTAGCTGTATTGGAATAGTTACCCTTTATTTTCAGAAGTTCGCAAATTTATGAAACATTGCGGTAGAAAAATGAACAAGAGCCAAAAAGTTTCTTTAAATATATCCATGTACATCATTTAAACACGACATTTACGACATTGAAACTAGTAAGAATGTATCAATAGTACAATTAGTATTCTTAGCAGTAAAACAACAAGAGAATCAATTGAAGGTGAAAATCAAAATTTGAAAAGACAACCCTCTCCAGATTCATTATATCTTTCAACAGTCGTTTTATAGGCAATTGTATACGAGGATATTGATACTTTTTCTGTTGTTCATATTATTTTTTACAGAGTATTCTTTACATCATCCATTAGGGTGGTGAAAGTACTTTTAAAAATGGAACACCCCTGTTTCGCTATTTTTGCCCATTATTCCTAACAAAATTGCGAGGGACTACTTGTTTCTGAAGACGAATCATTAGTCTCATGAAATTGTTAGTCTTTTGGGGTAGATACACATAATTTTTTCACACGTCACTGTGGCAGTTTTTCATAACTCTCAATGATATCATGCTTTCAAATAGGACGAAAGTGTTGCTTTTTTCAATAAAGCCTATTAATGTTGGCTGCAGATTTGACAAAAAAGAAGTCCGAATGCACTCAATAGGCAGGTACAGAGATATGTAAGTAGAAGTTGTGGTACCTACACCAAACTGCTTGATTTAATAGGCGACACTGTCTCAGAGGTGCTTTTTTTATCAGGTTGGGTAAAATAAAAAATAAGAATCCTTAGTTAGTAGATGGTATAGGTAGTGGTAAGGTAGGCAATCGCTGATTAACTTTGCTTGATAAAAAAAGAAATATGTCATTGAATTCCCCATTCAGTGTTTTTTTCCAAACCACTGTCATTATTATAGCGTTCCCTTCAGCCCCTAATTACTCGGACATACAAAATTTGCTGATTTTTTGCCGTACTATAATTTTTCGTGCTTAAAACAGAGCCAGTTTGAAAAGTTGTATTTGAATAGTTTGAAAAGACATGTGATTATTTAATTGATCATCAATCCCTATTTTGTAATTATCTGCTAAAATTTGTGAACTAAAACATATTCCAAATAAAAAATAGTCAATATTAATATTTCATATTAATCAGGTTAACATTTCATATTGGAAACAAGCGAAATCAGCAACATCTTTATATTGTCTTAGGATACATCCAGATATTAGGGGGGGAGGAAGCAGTGGGGAACATCTCTTCAACATCCTGGGGAGGGGGCAAAGTTGGAGGCAATTTTCCCTAATCAAGCGAAAATGGTAATGAAAACTTAAAATGAGCCATTTAGTACTATAAAGGCAAAGATGTACTAAAGAAAACTGACCCATTTCTAAAGATGCTTGAATTGTGTAGGCTATCTTAGTTTTGACAAGATTTTTGAAGAAACCGTATTTCTTCAAAAAGGGGGGGGTTGAATTGGGGTCTGGTAGCGGAAAGCGAACCGAGGAAAGGGGGCAATTAACCCCCCCACTCCTCCCCCAAAGAAAATTCTTTTCCATGGAGGGAGGCTAGGATTCAACTAAAACTGGAAGCAACGGTGAAAATCCACTAAAAAGATTTTTTTGAATGAACTGAAATGAATATATTTTTATTAGAGTATTTAAGTAAGGGGAGGGGATATACCAGCCTGAGTTAATTTATAGTGTTGGAAAGAGACCAGATTTAAAAAAAATGCTTTTCTATTCCCATTTATTGTTTTTTCCAAATATTACAATCACTGCCATTGTAATTGAGTTCCCGACCCTTCATCCCCAATTTAGCCAAATATAGCAATTGGCTATACATTTAAAACTTTAATGATTTTGCTGGGAGGGGGGCGTATTCAAACTGGCTTCAATATGGCTTTCGAACCAACCGTTGATAAGAAAATGGCACAAAAAACAATAAAAACCACCAAAATCTCAAGACTTTTGCAAATGACCTTGGACAATACCTGCCTGTTAAGAAGGGGGGGGGGCTCGTACAAAATTATAATGGTAGTTGTTATTACCTTTGGAAAGAGCTTGTTTTTTTTACTCATATATCTTATTTTTGTCCTATAAGCAAAATTAACTAGTGAATACCTACCTTCTTATCTACCCCTACTATTTAATAGGCTACTAATAGTTTACTATATAGCAGCTAGCCCAAAAGCGCCCCGTGAACAATACTACCTCTTAAACGGACCACTTCCTTCTCGACATGTCAAGTTCTATCAAACAGTTTGTGGTAACGAACTGCAAGGAAGGAGAGACACGGCTCAATAGTAACTGAAACTCTAAACCACAGAATTTTGATATTAACAGATATACCAATATATTTGGCTTATTATGCTGATTATAAAGTTTTGTTGTAACCCATTAAAAGCTGCAAGTCTGAGAAAATTTTCTTGATTTTCGAAAAAGGGGGGAAACACCCTTCAAAAGTCAAGGAATGAAAATAAAAATTGCACCATCCAATTCAACGTATCCGAGAACCTTACAGTAGAAGTTTCAAGCTCCCATCTGCAAAAATGTGGAATTTTATATTATTTGCCAGAAGAAAGATCACGGATGCGTGTTTATTTGTTCGTTTTTTAGTTTGTTTTCCCCAGAGGTGATCGCATCGAACCAATAGTCCTAGAATATCAGCAAAGGACTCATTGGAACGAAAATTAAAAGTTCTAGTTCTATTTTTAGTGGCCAAAAAGTTTGTAGGGCAACTAGCCCCCCTTCAACCCCCTTTTTCCCTCAAAGTTGACCGATCAAAATTTTCAGAATTTTGATATACCCATTTCATTTAGCTTAGTTGAAAAGCCCAGTAACAATAGCCTCTGGGAATTAAATGACCCCACAGCCCCTGGGGAAAGGTCCGTAAGTCATGAAGTCTGCCTATTGTTAACGCATAGCATTTGCTATTTGGAAGCATACCGAAACTTTTTTCGGGGGAGGGGACGGGGAATTTCCACTGTGGGGATTTTCCACAGTGAGAATTTTTCGTAGGGGTGGGGGGAATTTTCTACGGGTTGAACTCTCCAGGGGGAATTTTACACTCGAGGAATTTGCCAGAAGTCATATGCGAAATTATTTTATTTGTCTTACTATCTCATTGCCAACTCAATTTTACATGTAGAGATGTTAAGGTGAATCGTCCGCAGGAAATTTTTACCTGGCTGGAATCGCCTAGAATATCTTTCAGTAGGGGTGGGGGGGTATTATCCGCGAGAAAAATTCTCCATAGGGGAGTTTTCCTCGGGATAAATTTTCCAGAGGGAACTTTCTACGGGAGCAACTTTATACTAGGGATGGGGGAGGAGCTATTTGTGAGAAAACTTTTTCCCAGAGGAGGAGATTTCCCGCATGATTTTAAAAACAATCAGAAATTAAAGTTATCTCCAAATGGGCGTGAGCTAAGAAAAAATATTTCACCCGGAATCATCCGCAAGGAACTTTCAGGGTCGAATTTTGAGGTAGAATGGAATTGTCTGGGGGGAATTTCCCTGGCAAGGGGGGGCGTATTTTATATAGAAAGAACTTTCCATGGAAGAACTTTCCGTGGGAAGAAGGAATTTTCCATGGAGGCGGAGCTGGATTTCCTGCATTTTTTACAAACGATTAGAAATTAAATTTTAAAAAAGTTTTTTTTCAACTGAAAGTAAGAAGCAATATCATAACTGATAACGAGCAGAAATGAGTACTTATATGAAAACGTTTAACCCTTCTCACGACCTCGCTCTTTACGCTAACATTTTACTTTTTGTTTGAATCCTTTAAGAATGACTCCTGAATCACAAGGCCGTTTAATTAGGATAATAAAGCTTATTTAAAAGTTATATGAAAAACTTTAGCGTTAAGAGCAAGGTCTTGAGGAGGGGTAACCTTTTCCAGATACGCAGTAATGTCTATTCGTTTTAAGTTTTGATATTGCTTCTTACTTTCAGTTGAAAAAAGCTTACTTTTTTATTTAATAGTTACAAAGACCTATGCCTGTGTTTTCGGATTCCGAGCACTGCAAATTCCAAATGGCTAAGCCTGCATCCAAAATTGGTGTGTTCAAACCCGCGAAAAGACCGAAGCTTTCGTTCTATTAAAAAGCAAGGTACCCTTGAAAATATAAAGAACTGCTTTAACAGTGAACACCGCTTTTTAATTTTATTTGAAAAAAAGGCTTTATAGTTTGAACTCGTGCATTAAAGGCAGGTAGCGAATTTATCGTCTTTTTTTCTTAGAATTATCCTTTATGTCAATGTCCTTTTCTCTCGGTCAAAATCAGCTATACTTCCAACATACCCTAGCAATAAATAATGAAAACTGAAGACCAAAGTAATTGCTTATAGACAACGATAAATAAAAACACATAAATTAGTTGCAAATAAAGAAACATCCCTACATTTTACCTTGAAAGAAAGTACGAATACGTTCTAGGAGGAGGAGGGTGCAACTCCTTGGGGAACTGCTTTGAAAAATGCGCTATTCTAAAAAACCAAGATTTCAGGGTTTAGAGGTGACTTTCCCTCTTTAAACCTAGTTAAAACATAGACCTGAAATAAATAAAACAAATACCAAAATTCTTACCCTGTAGTCATTGATTGTCATTGTCTGCTGCATACTCTCTGGAAAACTAAGTGGATAGCTATTTCTTTGAAACTGGAATCCGCACCTTTCCGGAAGAAATAATCCATCGTTTAAAATCACCTCTTTAGATTCAAAGTAACTTGGCGACAAGCATATCTGCCTTGAAGAATTGGGTGTTTGAGAATTTCTTCCCAGTTCAGAATCTGACCTTTCTGATGAGCTGTCATCTGATTTCTTACATCCTAGTAAGGAATCTATTCGGAAAGAATCAGTAGCCATTGTGTATCGCTTGGCTTACAGAAAGGCTTTGGAATTGGACGATTATGCCACATTCCAAACTCTTAACTGGAGAAGTACTCATGAGCCAATGGGAATTATACTAGGGCGGAACAAAGAGCGTGATGATTGGTCTTTGAAAAAGTAAATAAATGCGCAAAGTATATTTGGATTCTGACTAAGCGGAATAGTAATCACATAATAGCTGATTACCAAAACTTCTGAAACGAAATTAGATCCTGAGAACCTTCTATGCATTTGCTGGGTGAGTCTAACGATGTAATTAAGCAGAAAAGGGAACATTCTCCCCAAAAAGTAATAATGTCATATTTGAGAAATATTTCACAATCAAAAATACTGTAAAGGTTTCAAGCGAAAGCTTGAAATCTTGAAAAATTGAATGGACAGTGAACTAACTTTTCGCAATAACAAACTGTACTACCTTGTAACAATGTGTACTAAAGCGTCTGTTTTTAAAGTTATTCTAGGCTACTTTTTTAAAGCTATTAAGTTTGAATTTACTTAACAAAAGGTTTTTGGCTAAGAAAATCTGTATGGTTTTAAAAAATAGGAAAAAATTCCTAAAAAGGAACGTTATCTTGAAGAAAATTGCGTTGTCAAATTCAGCATGTTAGAAAACTTTATAGTTGAGGTGTCAAATCCAAATCTACAAAAACACAAAATTTGTATGTTCCTGAGAAGAATGGTCCAGATGTAGCTGATTCGAAGCAGAGGCCATAAAATATGGGTAGGCGACTCCTTCGAATGAATATAAGCCTCCAGGGTCGACACAAACCCCCCGAGCGTAGGGGCAAGGGCTGTACTTCATGCTCCAGGGCATATAAGGTTTTAATTGAACAGATGTTCGTATAAACTTTGGACGGGGCTTATTTGATCGAATGTCGGAACTTCTAGTGGCCTTTATAAGAGTCAAAAGTGAATGTAGGGCAACAAGTCCCCGCCTACAAGCTCATCGTTTCCCAAAACACATCCATGTCATAAAATATCGGTGGGATACTCCTTCGAATGAAAAAACAATTTAGTGTCCTTTTAAGGAAGAAAGGAGATTGTGCCACGGCAAAATTGTGGTTCCTTCCATTCTGTTGCACAAACCTACAGCTTTGGTGAAAACAGCTACGACTATCAAGGCTATTGGGTAAAACATATGAGATAGCCAGTCGAATAATATGGAGGATTAATGATATGGAGGAGGGATTGGATGAGTAATGATATGGAGGAGTAATGGTCAACTTAATGCATAGTAACGACAATGTCTTCCAAATATTTTTTTCCCTCAGCCTAGGTAAGCAGTAAGGGTGATCCTAAAATTTGAATAAGGGCTTAATGAATAGCAAATTAAAAATTTCTGTACTTTTTTAAAAGAGTACGAAAAAAACTCCCTTCCATCAGAAGGTATTTCTTCAAATTAACAGAAAATAAACGACTATTAAGGCTATTGGGTAAAAAATATGAGATAGCCAAAAGAATTATAAATCCTTGGGAAATTACACATTCGGCTTCCCTGTTTCAGAGGTCATAATACTGTCCGATGGCAAATATATTCCTATGGATACATATAGTCCTTGCAAAATGAACCGTTAATATAAACACATATTTTAAACCTTCAGTTGACTGGGTTGATACATTGAAACTGATCATAATGATACACAGTGGTGGGCTTTTAGAGGGTTACTAACTTTATTTTGGAAAGGGGAGGGATGCTTTATGCCTCAATTAGTGTATTTACTTTTTCTTCAGGGTGATTTTACCGTAAACATAGCTGTAAATCAGAGGTAACGCTATAGCATTGCCTATAGTAAAGGCCATACGGCTCCAACGTTTATTATTTATTCTTTTTTTACCAGAGGAACTTCACATGGAAGGGGTCGTCGTATAAGCTTCAGAGGGGACTCATTTGATTGAAAATCGGAAGTTCTAGTGCCCTTTTTAAGAGTCAAAAGTGATTCGAGGGCATCTAACCACCCCCACGCCCTTGTTTCCCCAAATACATCCGATAAGATTTTGAGACAGCCATTTTGTTAAAAATATTTTAAAGATGATATAAAAGAAACTCCCCGGTCGACACAACCCCCCTCCCCCAGGGGCCCTGGGCGGGCGTTGTAAGTTATACCCGGGGGGCATATATGGTTCTTATAGAAGAGATGCTCGAATGAACTTCAGAGTTGGCCTGTTTTATTGTCAATTGAAAGTTCTAGTTCACTTTAAGAGTCAAAAGAGAACAGAGGGCAACTACCCCCCCCCCGCCTTTTTTGCCCAGATCCATCCGATAAAATTTTGAGATAGCAATTTTGCTAAAAAATACTCCAAACACCAAATAATAAAAATCCGAGGTCGACACAACCCCCAGGGCTCGGGGGCAGGAGTTATAGGTTATGCCGTAGGGGCATACATGGTTCTTATAGAAGGGATACTCGTATAAACATTAGAGATGACTCATTTGATTGGAAATTGAAAGTTCTAGTTCACTTTCAAAGATTCAAAAGAGACTGAAGGGCAACTAGACCAACAGCCCCCCCCCCAACGCCCTTTTTTCATAATCCATCTGGAAAAAATTTGGTATACCCATTTTGTTAAAAATAGTTCAAATATCAGACAATAAAGACTCCAGAGTCGACAGAAACCCCAAGAGCCCAGGGCAAGTATCTTAAGTTATGCTTCGAGGGCATGTTAGATAAAGTCTTATGTAAGAGGGGGTTGTATGAACTTCAGAGGTGGCTCATTTGATTGGAAAATGAAAGTTCAAGTTACCTTCTTAAAGGGATCGGAGGGTGTGTACCCCAAACACACACATACACTTTTTTCCATAAATGCCTCTGATCAAAATTTTGAGATTGTCAGTGCTTGAAACAGTCCAACGATCAGACAACAGAACATGGGGGTTAACATAACACCCCCTGGAGAACAGGACAAAGGTTGTAACTTAATCCCTGGGGACACACAAATTTTTTATGGAAGAAGTGGTCGTATAAACCCTGGAGGGGACTCAAATGATTAGAAATTACCTTTTTAAGAGTCTAAAGTGATCCAACTACAGCAAGCACCCCCCCCCATCCAACCCTCTTTTCCCCAAATGCCTCCAATTAAATTTTTCATATAGTCATTTTCAAACAGTTCGTGGTAAAAAATTATTGTAAGGAGCGATCCGGCTCAATGGTAACTGAGACTCTAAGAAACAGAGTTTTTTCAATACATCGAAAGATTCAAAATTTTATGCTGATTTTAAATATATAAGTTTCATCAAGTTTAGTCTTACCATCAAAAGTTACAAGCCTCTGAAAATTGGACTATTTTCAAAAAAAAGGTGAAGCACCCTCTAAAAGTCATAGAATCTTGGTGAAAACCACACCATCAGGTTCATCGTATCAGAGAACCCTGCTGTAGAGGTCTCAATCTCCTATCTGCAAATGTGGAATTTTGTAATTTTTTACCAGAACAAAAATCATGGATGCGTGTTTATTTGTTGTTTTTTTTTCTTTTTTTTTTTGTTTGTTTCTTTTTTCCCAGGGGTGATCGTATCGGCCCGATGGTCCCAGAATGTCGCGAGAGGCCTCATTTTGATAGAAATTAAAAGTTCTAAATTCTTTTTAAGTGACTAAAAAATGATAGGACAACTAGGCCCTCTCCCAGGTTCATTTTTTCCCAAAGTCACCGGATCAAAATCTTGAAATAGCCATTTTGTTCACCATAATCAAAAAATTCAATAACTATGTCCTTGAGGACAGCTCAATCCCCCACAGTCCCTGGGGGAAGGGCTCCAAGTTAGTTAACTTAGCCCACTGTCAAACAATTCGTCGTAACGAACTGTAGTAAGGAGCGACCCGGCTCAATAGTAACCAAAACTCTAAAAAATGGAATTTTGATACCAATAGCTACATCAAAAGAATCGCATTTAATGCTGATTTTAAATATATAAGTCTACAACCCTATTGTAGAAGTTTCAAGCTCCTATCTACAAAAATGTGGAATTTCGTATTTTTTGCCAGAAGGCAGATCACGGGTGCGTGTTTATTTGTTTGTTTGTATTTTTGTTCTTTTTTTTTCCCCAGGGGTGATCGTATCGACCCATTTGTCCTAGAATGTTGCGAGAGGGCTCATTCTAACGGAAAGGAAAAGTTTTAGTGCCCTTTTTAAGTGACCAAAAAATTGGAGGACACCTAGCCCCCCCCCCTCCCAAGCTAATTATTTTCCAACGGATCAAAATTCTGATAAAATCAACGGATCAAAATTCTGAGATAGCCATTTTATTCAGCGTAGTCGAAAAACCTTATAACTATGTCTTTGGGGACGACTTACTCCCTCACAGTCCCCGTGGGAGGGGCTACATGTTACAAACTTTGACCAGTGCTTACATATAGTAATGGTTATTGGGAAGTGTACAGGTGTTTTCAGGAGGATTTTCTGGTTGGGGGAGGGGTTGAGAAAAGGAGGATAGGCTGGGGGAACTTTCCATCGAGGAAGTTGTCATGGTTTTTTTTACTTACTTCCTATATGTAATTGCTTCGTAAATTACTTTGTATATGAAAGGGGCTGCTTCCTCACCAGCACCCCGCCCTTTACGCTAAAGTTTTTACTGTTTTAAAAAGAAGAGTTGAGAGAAAGAGTCAAGCTTTAGCGTAAACAGCGGGGCGTTGTTGAGGAAGCAGCCCCTTTCATATACGAAGTAATTTTTGTTCGTTTTAAGTTTTAATGTCGCTCCTTACTTTCAGTTAAAAAAACGTGTTTTTTTTATTTAATAGGTGCTGGCGCGAAGAGATTTTACTCGGCTGAATGCATTCAGATATTTAGTATTTTCTGGAACCTAATAACACATTGATTACCAGTTTACTAATTGACTCGCTATATGGGGACACTTATTTTTATGCCTATTTATTAGAACTTGACGACAGGCTTTTAATATTTAAAAATTATCCTAGTCAATTTAGATCCAGAAGATAATTATCCAAAACTTAGTGAACAGGTTGGTTAAAGAGTTCAAAAATCGTAACTCAAATAAACAATATTCTGTTGCAATACCTAGATTGAATAAAAGCCAGTCAAACCAGTCCAATTAGTTTTATCCTTTTAGACTAAATGGTCTTCACACCACGAACACGAATGAAAGACTGACAGATAAGATACAACAGATAAACAATCTTAGAAAAAACCATACAACAAGTACTAAAATAAATGACTAAATTATAAGAAATTATTGTTAAAGAATAAATGAAACCCCAAAACGAACAGAAATTAAATAAACTATCATAGCAAAAACACATACAACAGGTACTAATATAAATGAATAAATAAATCTTAAAACGAGTTAAGCTTAAATTGAGGATACAAATCAAGCTTGAAACGAACAAAAATCATAAAAAACAGGAGTTTAGGTTTTGCCTCCTTCTCTCACAGTAAAAGTTTAAAACCTGCTGCATCATTGGCGCTTTTCTGAAAACTGTATGTGTTTTGAATAGTCTTGGAAAGTACAAATAAAATAAAAACTGAAATTAATTGTTGAACGATCATCAATTCAAAATTTTATTTTGCTGTAAATTTTATTTTCATTTTCAATGCTTTAATAACTGGAAAAGAAAATATTTGTAATACAGTACGTTTTCAGCAAAGCGCCAATGACTGAGTAGGCTTTAAAGTTTTACAGCTAGGGATGGGGGCAGTATCCAAACTCTTGCTTGTATTGAAACTATATTAGTCTTAAACAGCCTTGGAAAGAACTAATAAAACTAAACTGAATATTTGATATATAATGACATTCATTGCTGAAGGTTCATCACTTCAAAATTCAATTCTACTCCAATTTTTATGTTTATTTTCAATGTTGTAATAAGTACATAAGACAATATTTATGATATAATTCGTTTTAGTAAAGTGCCGATGACGCATTAGGTTTCAGACTTTTACAGTGAGAGAAACAAGCAAAACCCAAACTCTTGTTTGTTATGATTTTCGTCCGTTTACAGCTTGATTTTCATGTTCAATTTAAGCTTCAATCGTTTTAAGATTTATTAAATAAAAAAAAAACTAGTTTTTTTTTAACTGAAAGTAAGGAGCGACATTAAAACTTAAATCGAACAAAAATTACTCCGTATATGGAATGGGTTGTCACCTCCTCAACGCCTCGCTCTTTACGCTAAAGTTTTTAATTGTTTTAAAAAGTTGAATTGTGGCAAAGAGTCAAACTTTAGCGTAAAGAGAGAGGGAATGTGGAGGTGACAATTCATTTCATATACGGAGTAATTTCTGTTCGTTTTAAGTTTTAATGTCGCTCCTTACTTTCAGTTAAAAAAACAAGAGCTAAGAGCTCATATGGCACTTGTGACGAGGCGAGAAGAGCTGAGAGCCAAGAGATCATATGGTATGAGCTCTAACAAAATTCTATGAATCAGTAGATTGATTTAAAAAGGAAAATAAGAGGCTTAATGCCGGTCAGGATTTAACATAAGAGCTCTGAGTCATGATATCCTTCTAAATATCAAAATTCATTAAGATCCGATCACCCACTCGTAATTTTTTCTAAGTTTTCCTCTCCCTTTAGCCCCCCAAATGGTCGAATCTGGGAAAGCGACTTTATCAGGTCAAGTTGTACAGCTCCCTGACACGCCTACCAATTTTCATCGTCCAACCACGTCTAGAAGCACCAAACTCGCCAAATCACTGAACCCCTCCCCCCAACTCCTCCAAAGAGAGCAAATCCAGTACGATTCTGTCAATCACATATCAAGGACATTTGTTTATTCTATCCACCAAGCTTCATCCTGATTCCTCCACTCCAAGTGTTTTTCCAAGATTTCCCCCTCCAACTCTCCCAGTGTCAAAAGATCTGGTCGGGATTTGAAATAAGAGCTCTGAGACATGAATTCCTTCTAAAAATCAAATTTCATTAAGATCCGATCATTTATTCGTAAGATAAAAATACCCCAATGTTTAGGTTTTCCAAGAATTCCGGTTTCCCCCTCCAACTCCCCCCAATATCACAGGATCTGGTCGGAATTTAAAATTAGAACTTTAAAGCACAATATCCTTCTAAATATCAAACTTCATTAAGATCTGGTCACCCTTTCGCAAGTTACAAATACCTCAATTTTCAAAATTACCCCCCCCCCCCAATTTCCACCAAAGAGAGCAGATCCGGTCCGGTTATGTCAGTCACGTATCTTAGACAGGTTTCTATTCTTCCCATCCAGTTTCATCCTGATCTCACCGCTTTAAGTATTTTCTAAGATTTCTGGTCCCCACAACTGCCCCCCCCCAATTACGCTTGATCCGGTTGAGATTTAAAATAAGAGATCTGAGTTACAAGGTCCTTCTAAATATGAAGTTTCATGAAGATCCCGATCCCTCCAATATAAGCGTTTTCCATGATTTTAGGTTCCCCCACCCCAAACTTCCCCCATTGTCACCAGATCCGGTCAGGATTTAAAATAAGAGCTTTGAGACACGATATCCTTCTCAATATCAAATTTCATTGAGATCCGATCTCAATGTAAGTTTAAAATACCTCATTTTTTCTAATTTTTAAGAATTAACCCCTCCCCCAACTACCCCAAAGAGAGCAGATCCGTTCTGGTTATGTCAATCATGTATCTAGGACTTGTGCTTATTTTTCCCACCAAGTTTCATCCCGATCCCTCCACTCTAAGCGTTTTCCAAGTTTTGGGTTTCCCCCTCCCAACTCCCCCCCCCCAAGTCACCAGATCCGGTCGGGATTTAAAATAAAAGCCCTGAGACACGATATCCTTCTAAATATGAAATTTCATTGAGATCCGATCACCCGTTCGTAAGTTAAAAATACCTGATTTTTTATAATTTTTCAGAAATAACCCCCCCCCCCAACTACCCCGAAGAGAGCGGATCTGTTCCGTTTATGTCAATCATGTATCTAGGACTTGTGTTTATTTTTCCCACTAAGTTTCATCCCGATCCCTCCACTCTAAGTATTTTCCAAGTTTTAGGGTTCCTCCTCCCAAATCCCCCCCAGTGTCACCAGATCCGGTCGGGATCTAAAACAAGAGCTCTAAGACACGATATCCTTCTAAACATCAAATTTCATTGAGATCCGGTCCCCCGTTCGTAAGTTAAAAATACCTCATTTTTTCTAATTTTTCAGAATTACACTCCCCCCCCCCAAACTACCCCAAAGAGAGCGGATCTGTTCCGATTATGTCAATCATGCATCTGGGACTTGTACTTATTTTTCCCATCAAGTTTCATCCCGATCCCTCCACTCTAAGTGTTTTCCAAGATTTTAGGTTTCCCCCCTCCAACTCCCCCCAATGTCATCAGATCCGGTCGGGATTTAAAATAAGAGCTTTGAGACACAATATCATTCCAAATATCAAAGTTCAATAAGATCCCATCACCCGCTCATAAGTTAAAAATACTTCATTTTTTCTATTTTTTCCGAATTAACCGGCCCCCCAATCCCCCCTCCAGATGGTCAAATCGGGAAAACGACTATTTCTAATTTAATCTGGTCCGGTCCCTGATACGCTTGCCAAATTTCATCGTCCTAGCTTACCTGGAAGTGCCTAAAGTAGCAAAACCGGGACCGACAGACAGACCGACAGAATTTGCGATTGCTATATGTCACTTGGTTAATACCAAGTGCCATAACTAGTTTTTTTTATTTAATTTACATATAGTATTGGTTATTTGGAAGGATACTGACGTTTTCAGCGGGGAGTTTTTTCTTGTGGTCGGGAGGTTGGGGGGAAGGGGGTACTTGAACGGATATTTACATGGAGGAATTTATTATGGGAGAAGAGAATTTCCATGAAGGGGGTGCTGGATTCCCAACGCTATTTAAAAAAAAAACGAGAAATTAAATAAAAAGCGAAATTAAAACGAATAGAAATTGTTACGTATATTAGGGGATTTATCCCCTCCTCAATACCTCGCTCTTTACGCTAAAGTATTTTTGATAATTTCAAAAGAAATGTTTATTCTAATTAAACGACCTTTGTGATTAAGGGGCCATTCTTAAAAAATTGGAACAAAATTTAAACTATAGTATAAAGAGCGAGGTATTGACGTTGGGGCGAACCCCATCATATACGTAATAAATATATACGAATATAGAAGTTCGTTAAGTATGTTAAGTTGTAAGTTACGTAAAATTATTACTAATAAAAATGTTCGTAAATAAAACTAAAATTTATAGTGGCCTTTCTAAGTAGGCCGCCTCCCCGCCCTTTTTTTGTCAAAATTGCCGATCAAAACTTTGAGAAGGCTATTTGGCCAAAAAATTAAAATTAATATGCAAATTGCGTTTCATTATTCATATACGGTGAGCAAAAATCAAAACCTGCATTAACTTAAAAACGTTCAGAAATTAAATAAAAAAAAAACTAATTTCTTTAACTGAAAGTAAGGAGCGACATTAAATCTTAAAATGAACAGAAATTATCCCGTATATTAAGGGGGTTGTCCCCTCCTCAACGCTCCGCTCTTCACGCTACAGTTTGACGCTTTCTCATAGCTCCGACTTTTAAAACAATAAGAAACTTTAGCGTAAAGAGCAGAGTGTTTGGGAGGGGACAGCACTTTTCATATACGGAATAATTTCTGTTTATTTTAAGTTTTGATTTTGCTCCTTACTTTCAGTTAAATATTACTTGTTTTTTTACTTAATGTTCAAAATAGACCAAAGATAATATAACAAAGACTCCAGGGATAAAACAGCCTACCAAAACCTGGAGGCAAGTGTTGTAAATTATGCCCCGGGGATATGTAAGGTTCTTATGGAAGGGGTGGTAGTATAAACTTTGGAGGAGGGCTCATTTGATTGTAAATCGAATTTTTGATGCCCTTTTTAAGAGTCAAAAGTGATCGGAGGGTAGCTTGTCAACCCCTCTAAGGCCCCTTTTCTGCAAATGTATCTGATCAAAATTTTTAGATAGACATTCAGTTCAAAATAGTTTAAAAGATAAAAAAAACTCAGGGTTCAACAGAGCCCCCCGGAGCCCGGGGGAAGTGTTGTAAGTTATGCCCCAGGGGCAGATAAGTTTTTTTGTAAGGGTTGGTCGTATAAACATCAGAGGTGACTCATTTGATTGGAAATTGAAATTTCTATTTACTTTCTTAAACCCCCTCCACCCTCTTTTCCCAAATGTATCCGATCACAATTTGAGACAGCTGCTTTTTTTAGACATTCTAACGACCAGATGATAAAACTTCAGGGTCCCACATACCTCCCTCCCCCCGAAACCCAGGGGAAGGGTTGGAATTTTAGGCTCCGGTGACATATGAAGTTTGCACGGAAAATTGGTCGTATAAGCCTTGGAGGAGACTCAAATGATTTTAAATTGAAAGTTCTATTTCACTTTTTAAGGGTTAAAATTGACCTTATGGCAACCAGCCTCCCCAACACCAATCCCAAGGTCGTAAGGCTCATAAGGCTTATCTCCAGAGGCACTTCATATGCAAGGGGTGGTTTTATAAGCTTCTGAAGGGTCTCATTCAAGTGGAAATAATAATTTCTAGTGCCCTTTATAAGGGCCAATCGCGAATGGAGGGCATCGAGGTCCTCCTTCAATGCCCTCTTTTCCCCAAAAGCATCCAATTAAAATTTTTAGATTTCCATTATGTCTGAAATGATCAAGAGGTGAATTAATTAAATTCGTTATTCCTTAGGGGTTGAAAAGACTCCCACTACCCCCGGGGCAAGGGCTGCAAGTTATGGAGGCTGTCCATTGTTCATAAATATGGTTTTTACCGAAGTCAAGAAGTCAAGAGTAATGAAACACTAGGCTGCCCCCCCCAACACCCTTTTTCTAAATTATGTCGCTCAAAATTTTAAGTTAGCTATTTTGTTCAAAATCCTTCAAGTGTCAAATAGCTATGGTTACGGGTTTGAAACCCCCTCCTAGCCCTGGGGGAAAGGGTTGTATTTTATACTAGCAGCCCATCGCTATCATATAAAGCTCCAATGGAAGGCGGGGTCACATAAACTCTAGAGGTAGTTAATTCGATCGAAAAATCAAAATATATTGTGCCCTTTTTCAGAACCAAAAATTATCAAAAAGCAACATGCCCCTCGCTTGTGCATTTTCCTCCCCCTCCCCCAATGCATATTATAAAAATTTTGAAATAACCATTTTGCTCAAAGTAGTCCTAAATTCAAATTACTATAACTTAGGGGGTTGACAAATCCTCCATATCCCCCGGGGAAAGGATTGCGACTTATTTAAGTTGCCCATTACTAGAACATAAATTTTTTATGGAAGGGGTGGCCGTATTAACTTTGGAAGGGGCTCATTTGATTGGAAATTGAAACTTTTAGTTCTTTTTTTAAGAGTCGCCGCTTTCCCAAAGGGTATCCATTAAAGAACAAATGAAACCCAAAACGAACAGAAATTAAATAAACAATCCTGGCAAACAAACATACAACAGGTACTAATATAAAATGAGTAAATCCAACAGTCCGTGGTAACGAACTGTAGTAAGGAGCGACCCGGCTCAATAGTAAACGAAACTCTAAAAAAAGGAATTTTGATGCTAAAAGATACATCAAAAGAATTGAATTTTCATGCTGATTTTAAATATATAAGTTTCATCAAATTTAGTCTTTGTCATCAAAAGTTATGAGCCTGAGAAAATTTGCCTTATTTTGGAAAATAGGGGGAAACACCACCTAAAAGTCATAGAATCTTAACGAAATTCACACCATCGCATTTAGCGTATCAGATAACCCTATAGCAAAAATTTTAAGCTCCTGTCTACAAAAATGTGAAATTCATATTTTTTGCCAGAAGACAGATCACTGGTGCGTGTTTTTTTTTTTTTTTTTTCAGGGGTCATCGTATTGACCAAGTGGTTCTAGAATGTCGCAAGAGGGCTCATTGTAGCGGAAATGAAAAGCTCTATTGCTCTTTTTAAGTGACCAAAAAAATTGGAGGGCACCTCCCACGCTCATTTTTTCCCAAAGTCAACGGATCAAGATTTTGAGATAGCCATTTTGTTCCGCATAGTCGAAAACCATAATAACTATGTCTTTGGGGATGACTTACTCCCCCACAGTCCCTGGGGGAGGGGCTGCAAGTTACAAACTTTGACCAGTGTTTACATACAGTAATGGTTATTGGGAAGTGTACAGACGTTTTCAGGAGGATTTTTTTTGGTTTGGGGGTGGGGTTGAGGGAAGGGGGCTATGTGGGAGGATCTTTCCTTGGAGGAATATGTCATGGGGGAAGAAAATTTCAATGAAAAGGGTGCGGGATTTTCTAGCATTACTATAAAAAAAAACAATGAAAAAGTAAACATAAAAAAGTTTTTTTTTTCAATTGAAAGTAAGGAGTAGCATTGAAACTTATAACAAACAGAGATTATTACGCATATGAGGGGTTCTAAAAATACTTCAGCATAAAGAGCAATGTATTTGGGAGGAGATAATACCTTGCTCTTTATGCTAAAGTATTTTTAGTAATTTCAACTATTTATTCTACGGCCTTTCTGATTCAGGGGTCATTCTTAAAGAACTGGGACAAATCTTAAGATTTAGTGTAAAGAGCGAGGTATTAACGAGGGGAAAAACCCCCTCATATACATAATAAAAAAATAAGAATATAAAAGTTTGTTACGTAAGTTAATTCTTAAGTTACGCATATTTTTACTAATAAAAACGTTCGTTAAAAATTAAAAGTTCTAGTTGCCTTTTTAAGTAACCGAAAAATTGGAGGGCAACTAAGCCTCCTTTCCCACCCCTTATTTCTCAAAATCGTCTGATCAAAACTAAGAGAAAGCCATTTAGCCAAAAAAAGAATTAATATGCAAGTTTCATTTTAATAATATATGTGCGGAGAGCCAAAATCAAACATGCATTAATTCAAAAACGTTCAGAAATTAAATAAAAAAAAACTAGTTTTTTTTAACTGAAAGTAAGGAGCGACTTTAAAACTTAAAACGAACAGAAATTACTCCGTATATAATCCCTTTTAAGTTTTAAAGTCGCTCCTTACTTTCAGTTAAAAAAACTAGTTTTTTTTTTATTTAATAAATCTTAAAACGATTGAAGCTTAAATTGAACATGAAAATCAAGCTGTGAACGGACAAAAATCATAACAAACAAGAGTTTGGGTTTTGCTTGTTTTTCTCACTGTAAAAGTCTAAAACCTAATGCGTCATTGGCACTTTACTAAAACGAATTACATCACAAACATTGCCTTATGTACTTATTACAACATTGAAAATAAACATAAAAATTAGAGTAGAATTGAATTTTGAAGTGATGAACCTCCAGTAATTAATGTCATTATATATCAAATATTCAGTTTAGTTTTATTAGTTCTTTCCAAGGCTGTTTAAGACTAATATAGTTTCAATACAAACAAGAGTTTGGATACTGCCCCCATCCCTAGCTGTAAAATTTTAAAGCCTACTCAGTCATTGGCGCTTTGCTGAAAACGTACTGTATTACAAATATTTCCTTTTCCAGTTATTAAAGCATTGAAAATGAAAATAAAATTTACAGCAAAATAAAATTTTAAATTGATGATCGTTCAACAATTAATTTCAGTTTTTATTTTATTTGTACTTTCCAAGACTATTCAAAACACATACAGTTTTCAGAAAAGCGCCAATGATGCAGCAGGTTTTAAACTTTTACAGTGAGAGAAGGAGGCAAAACCCAAACTCCTGTTTTTTATGATTTTTGTTCGTTTCAAGCTTGATTTGCATACTCAATTTGAGCTTCCGTCGTTTTAAGATTTATTTATTCATTTATATTAGTACCTGTTGTATGTGTTTTTGCTATGATAGTTTATTTAATTTCTGTTCGTTTTGGGGTTTCATTTATTCTTTAACAATAATTTCTTTTAATTTAGTCATTTATTTTAGTACCTGTTGTATGTTTTTTTTCTAAGATTGTATATATGTTGTATCTTATCTGTCAGTCTTTCATTCGTGTTCGTGGTGTGAAGACCATGTTGTCTAAAAGGACAAAACTAATTGGACTGGTTTGACTGGCTTTTATTCAATCAAGGTATTGAAACAGAATATTGTTTATTTGAGTTACGATTTTTGAACTCTTTAACCAACCTGTTCACTAAGTTTTGGATAATTATCTTCTGGATCTAAGTTGACTGGGATAATTTTTAAATATTAAAAGCCTGTCGTCAAGTTCTAATAAATAGGCATAAAAATAAGTGTCCCCATATAGCGAGTAAACTGGTAATCAATGTGTTATCAGGTTCCAGAAAACGCTGAACATCTGAATGCATTGAGCCGAGTAAAATCTCTTCGCGCCAGGACCTATTAAATAAAAAAAACAAGTTTTTTTAACTGAAAGTAAGGAGCGACATTAAAACTTAAAACGAACAGAAATTACTTTGTATATGAAAGGGGCTGCTTCCTCACCAACGCCCCGCTCTTTACGCTAAAGTTTGACTCTTTCTCTCAACTCTTCTTTTTAAAACAGTAAAAACTGTAGCGTAAAGAGCGGGGCGTTGGTGAAGAAGCAGCCCCTTTCATATACGAAGTAATTTCTGTTCGTTTTAAGTTTTAACGTCGCTCCTTACTTTCAGTTAAAAAAAAACTTTAGCGTAAAGAGCAGGGCGTTGAAGAGGGAACAGCCCCTTTCATATACGGGGTAACTTCTGCTCATTTTAAGTTTTAATGTCGCTCCTTACTTTCAGTTAAAAAAAAACTTTTTTTTTATTTAATTTCTGAACGTTTTTGAATCAATCCATGTTTTGATTTTGGCTCTCCGCAGAGGAATAATTAAAACGAAATTTGCATATTTATTTTTTTTTGGGCTAAATGGCTTTCTCATAATTTTTATCGAATAATTTTGAGCAAAAAGAGTGGGGGAGGAAGCCTAGTTGTCCTCCGATTTTTTGGTTAATTAAGATAAAGGCAACTAGAACTTATAATTTTTTACGAATCTTTTTATTAGTAAAAGATATACGTAACTTATAAATTAGCTTACGTAAAGGAGTTTTGTATTCTCATGTTTTATTTCATATATGAGGGGGTTCGCCCTCTCGTCAGTACCTCGCTCTTTACACTAAAGCTTAAATTTTGTCCCAATTCATTAAGAATGACCCCTGAATCACAAAAGCCGTAGAATAAATAGTTGAAATTACTAAAAATACTTTACCGTAAAGAGCGGGGTATTAGGAGGAGGTGAGCCCCTCAAATGGGTAATAATTCCTGTTCGTTTGAAGTTTTAATGCTGCTCCTTACTTCCAGCTGAAAACTAACTTTTTCATATTGACTTTTTCATTGTTTTTTTTTTTTTTTAATAATGCTAGTAAATCCCGCGCTCCCTTCATGGAAATTTTCTTCCACCATGACAAATTCCTCGATGGAAAGTTCCCACAGCCTATCCCCCTATTCTCAACTCCTCCCCCAACCAAAAAATCCTCCTGAAAACGCCTGTACACTTCCCAATAACCATTACTGTATGTAAGAACTGGTCAAAGTTTGTAACTTGTAGCCCCTCCCACGGGGACTGTGGGGGAGTAAATCGTCCCCAAAGACATAGTTTTAAGGTTTTTCGACTACGGTGAATAAAATGACTATGTCAGAATTTCGATCCGTTGACTTTGGGAAAATAATTAGAGTGGGAGGGGGCCTAGGTGCCCTCCAATTTTTTTTGGTCCCTTAAAAAGGGCACTAGAACTTTTCATTTCCGTTAGAATGAGACCTTTCGCAACATTCTAGGACAACTGGGTCGATGCGATCACCCCTGGGAAAAAAAACAAAAAAAAAAACAAATAAACACGCATCCGTGATCTGCCTTCTGGCAAAAAATACAAAATTCCACATTTTTGTATATAGGACCTCGAAGCTTCTACAGTAGGGTTCTCTGATACGCTGAATCTGATGGTGTGATTTTCGTTAAGATTCTATGACTTTTAGGGAGGGTTTCCCCCTATTTTCTAAAATAACGCAAATTTTCTCAGGCTCGTAACTTTTGATGGTAAATAAAAAATAAAAAAGGTAAATGATACGGCATTAGACTTTACAGTCCCTACCGGCGGTGCTGATCTCCGTTTCATCGCCCTTCAGCCAGGAATTGCAATGGGGGGTTGGGGGCCAACCATCCTGTGCTTTCGCACACCCTTCCTGTTTACCTTCTCCAGATTTCTCCAGGTACCCATTTAGAGCTGGGTCGACTCTGGCTAAGCTTACAGAGTGACGCCACTGACCCCCGTCCCAAACTGAAGAATTGGGTACACTGGGATCCGAACCCGCGTCCTTTCAGACAAAGGATTCCAAACCCAGTTCACCAACCGACTCTTGATGGGTAACTTTTTATGGGTAAGACTAAACTTGATGAAACTTATATATTTAAAATCAGCATTAAAATGCGATTCTTTTGGTGTAGCTATTGGTATCAAAATTAAATAAATGACATTTTAACCAACAAACAGTATTAATAAATAAATGAAACCCAAAACAAACAGAAACTACAATAGATAGCCTAGTCAAACTCAAAACAAGCAAAAATTAAAAGGAGTAGTGCGAACAACCCCCATGTCTTCTCAAGACCAGATTATAATTTGTACTTTACTAAAAATAAAATAAATAAACATGTATTGTCAGTTTAATATACATATTCTGATATTTATTCGTTATAGTCTTAATATAATACTTATAGTCTAATTACTTTTTGGTGTTGAGACGGTGTGAGGGGTTTGTCAGCTCTAGTCATGTTAATTTTTGCTCGTTTTGGATTTGACTCAATCAGTTGTTGTAATTTCTGTTCGTTTTTGGTTTAATCTATTTATTGATGGCTATTTGTGTTAGTTTTTTGCTTGGAAAATTAGTTGAATTTATTTCTACTCATTTTAGGCTTAATGAAGCTCTTTGCTATTTCTTTGACAAACTTGTTTTGTGGAAAAAGTTTTTTGAATAAATTTCTGTTCGTTTTTTATTGGCATAGTCTTTTTCACAGAAAAAAATATTTTATATCTTTTCGTTGTTTTCTTTTCCATTACAGTTATTTTGTATTTTTACTTTGAAGATTATTTAATTTATTTCGGGGTTTAATGATGGTCTTCAATTTTCTTTAAAAAACTTGTTCCGTATTTTTTCCATTAACAAATACTATCTATAATTAATCAAATTAAAAAACCAAACAAGTTTTTCAACTGAAAGTTAGGAGCAGCATCAAAACTTAAAATGAACAGAAATTATTTCGCATATGAAAGGGGTTGCCTTTTCTTCAAGACCTCGCTGCATTCTTAAAAAATTATGAGGAAAAAGTCAAGACTTCAAAGTAAAGAGCAAGGTCTTGAGGAGGGGGCTCACAAAAGTTGTCAAAGGGACACATCCGGAAACCTTCAAGATGCATTGATGATATTAAGTTTAAACTTTCAGCGTATGCTGAAAAAAACCAATGGTTCAATGCGAATACTGCTACTAAGACTATTTCTACTGCGCGAGCTAAGGGTATTAAGCTGAAGCTTTCAAGGAATATTTAGGTGGATGTTGGGCTAAATCAAAACGAATTATGAGAATGTATATTTTCAGGAAGTTGACAAAGTAACGTATGAAGAACGGCTTACATTATTAAATTAGACAATTTAAAGGTAAGTTTTGGCGGATTTTGAACTAGCCAAAAGACACTATGTGTATAATATTAGTAATACCACTGTAATTACTGTAACTAATGACACTAAGGGTTATTGGGACGTCCAGGGGGAGTTCCAATTAAAAGGATCTAATACGATTTGAAATTAGAAGTTCTATTGTCCTTTTCCAGAGTAAAAAGTGGTCAGAGGGCAAGCAGCCACCTGACCAAGCCCATTCATTTTCCAAGCACATCCAACCAAAATTTTTAGACAGCAATTTTGTTCAGCATAGTAGAACAGTCAAATAACTATGTCTCTAGGGATATTGGGTATATCAGTTATGTAAATTGTCTATTATGCTCTGAAACTAAATGTTGCTTTTAAAGTAAATCAAAAGAAACTGTGACTATGGTTGCCAATTAGAAACATCAGAGCGATATCTCGAAAACGACTGGGGGTATTAAACTGAAACTTTCAAGGCTACTATTACTACTTTTGCTCTTACATTTAAATATTTTCACTGTTCGACTTTTTTTTCATGTAATAGATAGGGTCTGGCTGTTTCAGCCACTTTCACACATTACCTCTCCCACCTCTCATAGTCGTCACACTGACCTCTGCTGTAGGTTCTACCTTCTCCCTAAATACCCTCATAGATGACTCTTACTCATAGATGAACCTTTGATGAGCTAGGCAATTTGCCACCAGCTTCATGGGCTAAATATATTTGGTTGGTCTGTATTTAAGAGCACAGATCTTCATTATCAAAACAATCTGAATTGAAAGGGGATGTGCCTTCCCAATCCCTTCTGGACGTTTGATAGTATGAAATCTAAGGGAAAAGTATTTCCAACTAAGCCAACTATGATGTAAGTAATGATCTCTCTTCGTAATGATGACAGTTGCTCGCGAATACATAGTTTTTAGATATTTCAACTATTACGTAAAGGTTTGGAAATGCCCTAGCTATATCGTTCCTACCAGATGTCTACATCTCCAGCGACTTGCGAAGTTTCTAAATTTCCGCAAAATAAGTTTTTCTTTTTTCCTATGCGCTGGCGCGGCACCAGGGTCCATATACAACCTTGGAAGTTGCGATTAAACCAGGAAAGTGTCCCCCTAAATTTCAGCTTATGGGCACCCATTTTTTTGGAAAGTTCAATATACCCTACAGTAAACCCTGTTAGTTTCAACTTCATACACCTAACTATCCAAAAGATATTATTTTTACGCCATTTTTACCTATAGACGGTGTGACATAATTCAGTTCGCCTTCTCCCTGAAAAATTTCCTGAAAAATTTACCTTCATACTCTTAGGCATAGTTGTAATAGTGTTCCCTGTAGTAGCATTGGTATTACTAATAGCAATGGCACTAGTACTAGTAGCGGCAGTAGTATCAATGTATAACATTTTGGTAAGTTGAACATCCCTCTCATTAAGTCCTGGAAGTTTCAACTAAATTGAATCAGCCGTTGCTATGACTTTTCTGCTATGTCCTTTTTATAACCCATATATTCATATAGTTCTTGAAATTTTTATCTTAATGATATTAGCCTGAGAAGTACTTGCAATAGAAGTACTAGTTGAAGTAGTAGTAGTAGTAGTAGTAGTAGTAGTAGTAAATGTAGTCGTGGTATTAGTATTAGTATTAGCGTGTACATATTGCAGTTTGGTCAAATGATCTTACCCTTTAAGCATTCTCTGAAGGCTCCAACTTAATTCCCAATCCATTCTTGAGGTACGGTCTTTTAAGCATGTGCATTCTAATAGTGTCTTCGAAATAATTAAAATTTCCCCTCAATATTGTAAATGTAGTAGTGTATCAGTAGTAGTTAAACTGACCAACCACGGCCATTTTCTTCTTAGTAAAGTGTTTTTTCAGTAAAGCGTGCACATATTACCTTTTGGTCAAATCGTCTTCCCCTTAAGCATCCACTGAAAGTTCTAAATTTATCCCCAAATCCATTCTTGAAGTACGCTCTTTTGACCATGTGCATTCTTATAGTGTCTTTTGAATCAGTTACAATTTCCCCTCAATATTTTAAATGTAGCAGCGTGGTAGTACTATTAGTAGTGGTAGCAATAGTAGTGGTGGTAGTTTCAACTTTAGTAGTTTCGTGTATTGCATTTTTGGTCAACTGATTATCTCCCTTATCATTTCCTGAGAGTTCCAAATTAATCATCAGCATCATTATTTTATTTATAACCCATCACAAAAAAACTGGACAGAAAGCCCAGAAATGACAGAGTAAAAATCAAGAAAAGAAAAAACGGAAAGAGAGACGACAGAAATAAAAACACACTTTGACGACTACAAACAAGGGACAAACAGAAATGACCAAAGATGGGAGAAAAGAAATACTTGCCCAAGTTAGAAGTTCCATTAAATACTTTGCAAATTTAAAGTAAAGGAGATGAACTTGCTTTCTTTTGCCACAATTAAGGAAAGACCAAACAGGAGCAAGTACAAGTAAGTGAGGAACTGTTAGGCTATCATATAAGTGAGAACTGTGAACTCTACTTAGATCCGAAACATTTGGAGCCAGGGAGGCATACGCATCCTGGATCTTACTGTCATACTTTTTAATTGCCAGATTTACAGTTTCTTTCAGATTTGCTCCAATAGGCATGCCCAGGTAAGCAAGGCTGCTAGCAAAAGAAACCTCAGAGCTGGATAGACTTATTGAATTTCTATTCTCTTTATGGTTGAATGGTACAACAACTGTAATATCGGTATTAAAGCTCAAACCAATGTATTCTTAATCTTTCTGGAGAAACTCAAAGGTCGAAGAGCATCCTTGAAAAGTGCAGGAAAGGCTTAGCAGGTCCGAATTGTGAGCACCGGTAACACAATTGCTAAACAAACCGGAAAAGTGAGAGCTCCTTGGCGAGCACCTTTCAGAATCGGAAATAGTTGACTACCATCCTTAATTCCAGCCTTCAGATTTCTATACATGTATCTTAAACAAGTGATTACCACAGCATCAGTACCTTTCAAAAGGGCCTCATGCAAAACCTGCGAAAATATACACGAGTCAAATGCTCTTGCAACATCGAGTGCACATAAGACCAGGAAATCCTCTCTTTCTTCAAAATCCTTCAGCACATTTATAAGTAGAAGGAGAGCATGCTCTCTACCTAAGCCTCGCTGGTACCCAAACTGACGAGGAGGGGCGGAACAATTTTCTTCAATATCCCTTGTCAAAAAGACTCAAAGAGCTTGAAAATTTTACATGAGATGGTAATGGGGCGATAAGAACTGCACAGAAAAGCGTCTTTTTTACCTTATTTGTCCGATATAAAATTGCAAAGGAACTACACCAGAAACAGAAGTCCCCTCCGCAATCCCTCGCTCTTTACGCTAAAGCTTTTAATTGTTTTAAAAAGTAGAATTGTGGCAAAGAGCCAAACTTTTGCGTAAAGAGCGAGGGATTGCGGAGGGGACAACCCATTTCATATACCGAGTAATTTCTGTTCGTTTTAAGTTTTAATGTCGCTCCTTACTTTCAGCTAAAAAAATTAGTTTTTTTTATTTAATTTCTGAACGTTTTTGAATTAATGCATGTTTGGTTTTGGCTCTCCGCACATAAATTATTAAAATGAAATTTGTATATTAATTCTTTTTTTGGCTAAATGGCTTTCTCTTAGTTTTGATCAGACGATTTTGAGAAATAAGGGGTGGAGAAGGAGGCCTAGTTGCCCTCCAATTTTTCGGTTACTTAAAAAGGCAACTAGAACTTTTAATTTTTAACGAACGTTTTTATTAGTAAAAAATATAAGTAACTTAAGAATTAACTTACGTAACAAACTTTCATAATCTTATATTTGTATACGAGGGGATTTGTACCCTCGTTAATACCTCGCTCTTTACACTAAATCGTAAGTTTTGTCCCAATTCTTAAAGAATGCCTCTGAATCAGAAAGGCCGCAGAATAAATAGCTGAAATTACTAAAGATACTTTAGCATAAAGAGCGAGGTATATATCTCCTCCTAAATACCTCGCTCTTTATGCTAAAGTATTTTTAGAACCCCTCATATGCATAATAATCTCTGTTCGTTTTATGTTTCAATGCTACTCCTTCCTTTCATTTGAAAAAACGTTTTCATGTTTATTTTTCATTGTTTTCTTATAGTAATGTAGAAAATCCTGCGCCCTTTTCATTGACATTTTCTTCCCCCATGACAGATTCCTCCAAGGAAAGATCCTCCAACATAGCCCCCTCCCCTCAGCCCCACCCCCAAACAAAATAAAATCCCCCTGAAATCAATTCTCAAGATATACTCTTTTGAAATGCACATGCACATAGCGTCTTTTGATTTAGTTGAAATTACCTTTCACCATTGTAAATGGAGTAGTGTGGTAGTATAAGTGGTAGCAGTAGTAGCGGTGATAATTGTAGTAGTAGTGGTCGTATGCAAATATTGCCTTTATGCTCATCTCCCTTATCATTTCCTGAATGTCCCAAGTTAATACTCAGTCATTCTTGAGTTATACCCTTTTGACAATTTGTAAAGGCCTACACGAAACGTCTTTTGATTGAGTTTAACACTATACTCAACATTCTCTGAAAGGCTCACCTGAATACCCTTTCTCTTTTTAGAAAGTAAAGTTCAAAATACATACCTTTCTCACTAAACATACTTTGTGTAAACAATGAACAAATTGCCCTGAGGATTCTGGGGAGGTCACCATCCCCAAAGACATAATTACTGGATCTTTAAACAATTCTAAGTAAAACATCTCTAAAATTTTGGTCAGATATGTTTTGGCGGATGATATGCCTGGAGGAGAATGGTTGCCCTTAATATACTTTTATCCCTTAAAAAAGACCCTAGAACTTTCGACTTCCAATCCAATAAGCTTCCTCCAATCTAAAGTTTATACGACCAGTTAAAAAAAACTTGTTTTTATTTTATTTCTAATCACGTTTTAAATAATGCTGGGAAGTCCGGCTTCTCCTCCATAGAAAATTCCCTTGATCCTTGGAAAGACCCTCCCACGTAACCCCCATCCCCCCACTAGAAAAAGCCCCCCTGAAAACGTCTATGTATTTCCCAATAATAATACTATATGTAAGCAATGGGCAAAGCTCATAACTTGCAGCCCTTCCCGCTGAACAAAATGGCTATCTCCAAATTTTGATCGGATGAATTTCAGGAAAAATGAGCGTGGGAGGGGGGTTAGCTGCTCTCCAATAATTTTGGTCTCTGAAAAGGGCGCTAGAACTTTGGATTTCCAATCAAACGAGTCTTCTGCCGATCTTTTACGATAACTGGTTCGATATGATCACTGATCATCCCTGGGATAAAAAAAATATGCACGCATCCGTGAACTTTCTACTGGCAAAAAATGCAAATTTCTACATTTATGTAAATGGAAGCTTTACACTTCTAAACTAGAATTTTGGTATGTTGAATCTAATGAAATGATTTTCATTAAGATCACTTGAGGTTTTGGGTGGTGTTTTCCCCCTTTTTCAAAAATTGGGCAAATTTTCCCAGGCTCATAGCTTTTGATGGGTACAATTAAATTTAATGAATTTTAATACTTTGAAAAAGCGTCAAAATTCAATTCTTCTGAAATAGGCTACCTATTGTTATTAAGACACTGCTTCTTAAAGTTTCTGTTACTATAGAGCCGCATCGCTCTTTACTTACAGTTCGTAATCACAAACTGTTTGATGTCTTATTGGCAACCAGCATGCATAGAGTACCTCTTGATTTAGTTTTAAAGCAACAGTTAGTTTTAAAATATGGGCAAATTGCATAAGTGTGGGGATTGACATACCCAAGATCCATAAAGACATACATACTGGATCATTCAACTATGGTGAACAAAATGGCTGTGTCAAAACTTTATTGGAATATTTTGGAAAATTACGGGCTAAGGAGGAGGGCTTCTTGCCCTCCAGTCACTTTTGACTCTTCGAAATGGCGCTACACCTTTTAATTTCCAATCCAATTAGCTTCTTTCAAAATTTAAATGATTTTAATTGCTATGATTTAGCAGCGCCGTCTATGCTTATATGCCCTTTTGAAAACCTGCATGAAACATTTTCGTTTAATTGTAACTCCCTCTAAACGTTCCCTAGAGATTTCAGTAACAATAGTCGTAGTAGCAGTAGCAACAGTAGAAGTAGAACTAATATTAATAACCTTAGCTGTAGTAGCTGTAGTAGCAGTAGTAGCAGTAGTTACAATAATAGGAGAAGTAGATGTAGTGGTAGTTCGAGGAGAAGCAGTAGTACTAAATGCAAATATTGTCTTTTGGTTAGATCAATATCCCCCACAACAAACCTTGTAAGTTTCAACTTCACACAGCAATATAGACGGAGTGTTGTCATGCAGTTTACCTTCCACACCCCCCCCCCCAAAAAAAAAAAAAATTCTGAAATCTTCACCTTCATCCCCTTAGGTATAGTTAGTAGTAGTATACTACTGGTAGTACTAGTAGTAGTACTAATAGTAATAGCGCTAGTGCTAGTAGCAGCAGTAGTATTAAAATATTGCCTATTAGTCAGTTGAAAATCCCTCTCATCAAGTCCTGGAAGACTCAAGTTAATACAATTAGACATTGCCGATGTTTCCTTTTGATAACCTGTATATTCATATGCTTCTTGAAGGTTTTTTCATCTTAATGCTCTTAGCATTACAAGTAGTTGCAGTAGAATTAGTGCTGGAGTAATAGCAATAGTAGTAGTAAGTTTAGTAAAAGTACCTGTGGTAGAAGCTTTAGTATTAGGGTTTACATATTGCTATTTTGTCAATTGATCTTCCTCTTTAAGCAGTCTCTGGAAGTTCTAACTTAATACCAAAATCTATTCTTTAGATATACCCTTTTGACAATGTGCGTGCACATAGTGTGATTTGATTTAGTTCAAATACCACTTCGATTTTTTTCAAATTTTCACCTTCATACAAGTAGCCTTAATTGTACTAGTATCACAGTAGTAGTGGTAGTAGTAGGAATAATAGTAGCAGTAATAGTTTGATTTTTTGTTCAATCCAATTGATTGAACAAAAGTCAATTGGAATAAATTGATTCCCTATTTATTGGAATCAATTTCAAATCAAACGAGCCTCATCTCAAGTTTATGCGACAACCCCTTCCATAAAAATCCTAGGGCATATATTACAGGCAACGTACAAAGACTCTAGGGGTTTATTTTAACCGTGAAGGCCTGAGGACTGTGGGGGGGGGTTCATCTCCTTAAACTGGACCTTTCAACAATGCTGAACAATGTGGCTATCTCAAAATTTTGATCGGACGTGTTTAGGAAAATGATGACCGTGGAGGGGGGGCTGGTTGCCCTTTAAACGCTCTTGACTCCTAAAAAGATTAAAAAGAGCACTAGAACTTTCGATTTCCAGTTGAATCAGCCCCTTTCAAAGTTTCTACGACAACTCCTTCTGCACGTAGTGTCTTGGTCATAAGATACAAAAAAATAAAAGACATATTGTGCCCACAGAAATTTCGAAAGGGGTATTTTCTTCAGCGTGGTTGAAAATTCAATTATGTCTCTTCCGATGACACTCCCACCCCACAACACTATAAGTGGTTGCCAATTATTAACATATAAGGTTTTTATGGAAGGGGTGGTCATATGAGCATCAGGGTGAGGAGGGGGGCTTATTAGATTAGAAATTAGAAGTTCAGAGCAGGCTTATTTGATTGGAAATATAAAGTTTTAATTCCATTCTAAGAGTCAAAAGTGATGGAGGGCAACAAGCTAACCCCTCTCCCTTCGACACCCTTTTTCCCCAGATGCATCTGATCGAAATTGTGAGACAGCCATTTTGCTCAAAATGTGCCTTTTTTAAGAGTGAAAAGTGAATGAAAGATCAATCCCACCCATACCTATAATTTCCCAAAACACATCCAATCAAAATTTTAAGAAATTAATTTTTTCAGCATTGTTGAAAGATCCAGTTGTTATGTCTTTGGGGGTGTCAAAACACCCCACAGTCCTCATGGTAAGGGCATTACGTTTGACAATTCTTTCATTGTTTACACATAGTATATCTTATTGAAAAATGTATGCAGGTATGATCTTTACTTTCCAAAAAGACGAAGGGCATTCAGGCAAACCTTCCAGAGAATACTGAGGGGAGTGTTCAACTAAATCAAAACACATTATGTGTATACTGGTTGTCAAAAGGGTGTTACTCAGGAATACTGAGTATATTGATTTGGAACCAAAAAGACAATACCTTCTTGGGAATACCTACTATTAATTCTACTGCTACTACTATTACTGCTGGTACTGCTACTACTGCTACTGAAGCTAAGGGTATTAAGGCGAAAAATATGGGAAATATTTAAACGTCTATTGAACTTAATCGAAACACACTATGCCAAACATAGGCTATCAAGAAGATATATCAGGAATGCTTTAGGATGGGTTGATAGTATTCAGTTAAAACTTTCAGGCGTGTGTTGAATGGTATGTTGAAAGAAAACCAATGGTGCTATGTGCACACTGCTACTAGTGCTAGTACAACTATTTCTACTACACGAGCTAAGAGTATTGAGGTGAATCTTTCAACGAATATTTAGATGGATGTTGAACTAAATCAAAAGAAACCATGAGCATGATCATTTTCAAAAAGGTGAAAAAACAATATCTCAAAAGTTATTATAAGTCGCTCATATTATTAAGTTAGACCTTTAAAAGTAAACTGTTGTGGACGTTGAACTAACCAGAAAGCATTATGTGTATACTATTATCACTATCACTGCAGTTACTGTAACTAATCACACTAAAGGTCTTAAGGCTTATAAGGAACGTTTAGGGTGGGAGGGGGGTCCATTACGCGAAAAAACTGTGTGCATGCTGGTTTTCAAAAGGGTCATATAAGCAATATCATTATCAGCACCGCTCTATAACATATAACAATATCATTGAAACTTTTAAAGGAGATAATTCGATTGGAAATTAAACGTTCTAAAACGGACTTTTTCAAGAGTCAAAAGCAATTGGAAGGCAAGGAGCCCTCCTCCCAAGTCCATTCACTTCCCAAGCACGTTATATCAAAATTTTTAGACAGCCATTTTTTTTCAGCATAGCAGAACGGTCCAGTAGCTATTTCTCAAGGGAAATTGGTTATGTACCCCCCCCCCAGTTATGCAATGTGCCCATTGTGTTTGAAAACTAAGTGTCACTTTAAAATTAAACAAAGGGCACTGTTTGTATGGTTGACAATAATATACCTCAGCAGTATCTCGAAAACGACTGGGGGTATCAAACAGTTCGTGGTAACGAACTGTAGTAAGGAGCGACCCGGCTCAATAGTAACCAAAACTCTAAAAAACGATCGCATTTTAATGCTGATTTCAAATATATAAGTTTAATCAAGTTTAGTCTTACCCATCAAAGGTTACGAGCCTGAGAAAATTTGCTTCATTTTAAAAAATAGAGGGAAACACCCCGTAAAAGTCATAGGATCTTAACGAAAATCACACCATCAGATTCAGCGTATCAGAGAACCCTACTATACAAGTTCCAAGCTCCTATCTACAAAAATGTGGGATTTTGTATTTTTTGCCAGAAGACAAATCACGGATGCGTGTTTATTTGTTTTTTTGTTGTTTTTTTTCCAGGGGGTGATCGTATCGAACCAGTGGTCCTAGAATTTTGCGAGAGGGCTCATTCGAATGGAAATGAAAAGTTCTAGTGCCCTTTTTAAGTGACCAAAAAATTGAAGGGCACCTAGGCTCCCTCCCACGCTCATTTTTTTCCCAAAGTCTTCGGATCAAAATTCTGAGATAACCATTTTATTCAGCATAGTCGAAAAACATTATAACTATATCTTTGGGGAAGACTTACTCCCCCACAGTCCCCGTGGGAGGGGCTGCAAGTTACAAATTTTGACCAGTGTTTGCATAGAGTAATGGTTTTTGGGGAGTGTACAGACGTTTTCAGGGGGAATTTTTGTTGGGAGGGGGGGTGAGAAGAGGGGGTTATGTGGGGGATAATTTCCATGGAGGAATTTGTCATGGGGGAAGAAAATTTCCATAAAGGGGGCGCAGCATTTTCTAGCATTATTTAAAAAAACAATGAAAAAATAAATATGCAAAAGTTTTTTCAACTGAAAGTAAGGAGTAGCATTAAAAATTAAAACGAACAGAAAATATTACGCATGTAAGGGGTTCACCTCCTCCTAATACCTCAGTCTTTACGCTAAAGCATTTTTAGTAATTTCAACTATTTATTCTACGGCCTTTGTGATTCAGGGGACAAAATTTAAACTTTAGTGTAAAGAGCGAGGTATTGACGAGTGGGTGAACCCTCTCAGAAACATAATAAAAACGTACGAATATAGAAGTTTGTTACGTAAGCTAATTCGTAACTTACATATATCTTTTAATAATGAAAACGTTCGTAAAAAACTAAAAGTTCAAGTTGCCTTTTTAAGTACCCAAAAAATTGGAGGGCAACTGGGCCTACTCCCCCTCCTTTTTTCTCAAAATCAGTCGATCAAAACTATGGGAAATCCATTTAGCCAAATAAATAAATATGCAAATTTCGCTTTAATTATTCATCTGCGGAGAGTCGAAATCAAAACATGGATTAACTAAAAAACGTTCAGAAATTAAATAAGAAAAACAAGTTTTTTTAACTAAAAGTAAGGAGCAACATTAAAACTTAAAACGAACAGAAATTACCCCGTATATGAAAGGGGCTGTTCCCTCTTCAACGCCCTGCTCTTTACGCTAAAGTTTTTACTGTTTTAAAAATTAGAGTTGAGAGAAAGAGTCAAACTTTAGCGCAAAGAGCAGGGCGTTGAAGAGGGAACAGCCCCTTTTTTTGCCGTAGCAAAAAACAGCAAATTTGCAGTTTCCGGTGTTCGTCGTCATTACCTTTAGGATTCGAATTGGCCAGAGGGGATAGCCCGCAAATTTGGCTAGGAATAAATCACCGATTTTACTGTTCGCAGGATTCATGCCTGGTAAATGAAAGATTATAAAGTGAAAGAAACTTATCTCTCCGTGAGGGCCGGGCCTCACTAATGTATCCAAGTAAACAATCAGTCCAAACTGTGCGAAGTCGGCCCAACTGCTAATCCTTCTCTACACTAAAAAGTGTAATTAACGCGCAGGCAAATTATATCCAATTTTCTCTACACACCACACTTGGCTATCGTATCTAATTTTCTCAATTCAAAACGCCAAAAATCTGATTGTGTGATAAATTCAAGTATCAGATTGCACAATTTCTGTAGTCGTTGAATTAATTCATGCCTAAGGAATCAAGTTCAAACAATTCAGAAGTTCAAACAGGTGTAATCCCTTTGAGAGCTAGTTCATTACTGCAGCATATAAATATACTGCAGGCATCTTCTTTGAATGAATTAAATAAATAAAAAAAGTTTTTTAACGGAAAGTAAGGAGCGACATTAAAACTTAAAACGAACAGAAATTACTTCGTATATGAAAGAGGATGCTTCCTCATCAACGCCCCCCTCTTTAAGCTAAAGTTTAACTCTTTCTCTTAACTCTACTTTTTAAAACAGTAAAAAAACTTTAGCGTAAAGAGCGGGGCTTTGATGAGGAAGCATCCCCTTTCATATACGAAGTAATTTCTGTTCGTTTTAAGTCTTAATGTCGCTCCTTACTTTCCATTAAAAAAACTTGTTTTTTTTATTTAATTTCTGAACGTTTTTAAATCAATGGATGTTTTGATTTTGGCTCTCCGCAGATGAATAATTAAAACGAAATTTGCATATTTATTTTTTTGTTAAATGGCTTAATCATAGTTTTGATCGAATGATTTTGAGAAAGAAAGGAGAGGGGGAGGAGGCCTAGCTGCCCTCCGATTTTTTGGTTACTTAAAAAGGCAACTAGAAAATTTAATTTTTTTACGAATCTTTTTATTAGTAAAAGATATTTGTAGCTTACAAATTAGCATACGTAACGAACTTCTGTATTCTCATATTTTTATTACGTATACGAAGGGGTACACCCCCTCGTTAGTACCTCGCTCTTTACACTGAAGCTTAAATTTAGTCCCAATTTCTTAAGAATGACCCCTGAATCACAAAAGCCGTAGAATAAATAGTTGAAATTACTAAAAATACTTTAGCGTAAAGAGCAAGGTATTAGGAGGAGGTGAGCCCATCATATGCGTAATAATTTTTATTCGTTTTAAGTTTTAATGCTTCTCCTTACTGTCAATTGAAAAAACTTTTTCATATTTATTTTTTCATTGTATTTTTTTAAATAATGTTAGAAAATCCTGCGCTTCCTTCATGAAAATGTTCTTTCCCCGTGACAAATTCCTCCAAGGAAAGTTCCCCCAACATATTCACCTCTTCTCACCCCCCCCCCAACCTAAAAATCCCTCTGAAAACGTCTCTACGCTTCCAAATAACCATTACTATATGTAAGCACTGGTCAAAGTTTGTAACTTGTGGCCCCTCTTACAGGGACTGTGGGGGAGTAAGTCGTCCCCAATGACATAGTTATAAGGTTTTTTGACTACGCTGAATAAAATGACTATCTCAGAATTTTGATCTGGTGACTTTGGGAAAATAATTAGCGTGGGAGGGGGCCTAGGTGCCCTTCAATTTTTTTGGTGACTTAAAAAGGGCACTAGAACTTTTCATTTCCGTTAGAATGAGCCATCCCGCAAGACTCTAGGACCACTGGGTCGATACGATCACCCCTGGAAAAAAAAAATAAATAAACACGCATCCGTGATCTGCCTTCTGGCAAAAAATACAAAATTCCACATTTTTGTAGATAGGAGCTTGAAACTTCTACAATAGGGTTCTCTGATACGCTGAATCTGATGGTGTGATTTTCGTTAAGATCCTATGACTTTTAGGAGGTGTTTTCCTCTATTTTTTAAAATAAAGCAAATTTTCTCAGGCTCGTAACTTTTGATGGGTAAGACTAAACTTGATTAAACTTATATATTTAAAATCAGCATTAAAATGCGATTCTTTTGATGTATCTATTGATATCAAATTACTCCGTATATGAAAGGGGCTTTTCCTCTTCAACGCCCCGCTCTTTACGCTAAAGGTTTTTACTGTTTTAAGAGGTAAAGTTAAGAGAAAGAGTCAAACTTTAGCGTAAAGAGTGGGGCGTTGAAGAGGAAAAGCCCCTTTCATATACGGAATAATTTCATATAAGGAAGTATGCGCATATTGCCTTTTCGTCAGTTGTACATCCCCCTCATTATGGCCTGAAAGTTTCCACTTAATATTCTTAAGCCATTCATAAAATTAAGAATCTTTATTTCGATCTGAATGTTTCTATTTCTCATAATGTCAGAAAAAAACGTTATAACCGAGATTACCGAAAAAAATGAATTCAATTCAAAGAAGATGCCTGCAGTATACTGATATGCTGCAGTATTGAACCAGCTCTCAAAGGGATTACACCTGTTTGAACTTTTGAATTGTTTGAACTTGATTCCTTAGCCATGAATTAATTCAGTGACTACAGAAATTGTGCAATCTGATACTTGAATTTATCACACAATCAGATTTTTGGCGTTTTGAATTGAGAAAATTAGATACGATAGCCAAGTGTGGTATGTAGAGAAAATTGGATATAATTTGCCTGCGCGTTAATTACACTTTTTAGTGCAGACAAGGATTAGCAGTTGGGCCGACCTCGCACAGTTTGGACTGATTGTTCACTTGGATACATTAGTCAGGCTCGGCCCTCACGGAAAGATTAGTTTCTTTCGCTTTATAATCTTTCATTTACTAGGCATGAATCCTGCAAACATTAAAATCGGTGATTTATTCCTAGCCAAATCTGCGGACTATACCCTCTGGCCAATTCGAATCTTAGAGGTAATGACGACGAATATCGGAGACTGCAAATTTGCTGTTTTTTGCTACGGCAAAAAACACGTTTTTTGCTACGGCAAAAAAAGGGGCTGTTCCCTCTTCAAGTTTTTACTGTCTAAAAAATTAGAGTTGAGAGAAAGAGTCAAACTTTAGCGCAAAGAGCAGGGCGTTGAAGAGGGAACAGCCCCTTTCATATACGGGGTAATTTCTGTTCGTTTTAAGTTTTAATGTTGCTCCTTACTTTCAGTAAAAGAAACTTCTTATTTAATTAAGTTGAAACTCTCAGAGTTAATACTATACTACTTCTGCTCATACAGTTTAACTAATTCGAAAGCGTGTATATATATATCCGGGTTGTCGAAGAGCATAGACAGAATTTTTGGGGAATGGTATTAAGTTTTATTTTTCAGGTCAAATTGAGGTGCTATAAAATTAAATTCAACAATACTGTTTGTGTCAGGATTAAAATTTGTTGAAAAAGTTACTGTAACATACAACTAGTAAACCAAACTATGGATTCTTATGAAAATTAAATTTAAAAAAACGAGTTTTTTTAATGGAAAGTAAGGAGCAGCGTTAAAACTTAAAACGAACAGAAATTACTTTGTATATGAAAGGGGCTGCTTCCTCATCAACGCCCCGCTCTTTATGCTAAATTTTGACTGTTTCTCTTAACTCTGCTTTTTAATAGTAAAAACTTGAGCGTAAAGAGCGGGGTGTTGATGAGGAAGCAGCCCCTTTCATATACGAAGTAATTTCTGTTCGTTTTAAGTTTTAATGCTGCTCCTTACTTTCCGTTAGAAAAACTTGTTTTTTTTATATTTAATTTCTGAACGTTTTCGAATCAATGAATGTTTTGATTTTGGCTCTCCGCAGATGAATAATTAAAACGAAATTTGCATATTTTTTTGGCTAAATGTCTTTCTCATAGTTTTGATCGAATTATTTTGAGAAAAAAGGAGTGGGGGAGGAGGCCTAGTAGCCCTCCGATTTCTTTGTTACTTACAAAGGAAACTAGAACTTTTAATGTTTTACGAATGTTTTTTTTATTAGTAAAAGATATACGTAAGTTAAAAATTAGCTTACGTAACGAACTTCTGTATTCTCATGTTTTTATTACGTATATGAGGGGGTCCACCCCCTCGTCAGTACCTCGCTCTTTACACTAAAGCTTAAATTGTGTCCCAATTTATTAAGAATGACCCCTGAATCACAAAAGCCGTAGAATAAATAGTTGAAATTACTAAAAATACTTTAGCGTAAAGAGTGGGGTATTAGGAGGAGGTGAGCCAATCATATGCGTAATAATTTCTGTTCGTTTTAAGTTTTAATGCTTCTCCTTACTTTCAGTTGAAAAAACTTTTTCATATTTATTTTTTAATTTTTTTTTTCTAATAATGCTAGAAAATCCTGTGCTCCCTTCATGAAAATTTTCTTCCCCCATGACAAATTTATCCAAGGAAAGTTCCCCCAATATATCTCCCTCTTCTCAACACCCCCCCCCCCCCAACCTAAAATCCCCCTGAAAACGTCGGTACACTTCCAAATAACCATTACTATATGTAAGCACTGGTCAAAGTTTGTAACTTGTAGTACCTCCCACGGGGACTGTGGGGGAGTAAGTCGTCCCAAAAGACATAGTTTTAAGGTTTTTCTACTACGGTGAATAAAATGGCTATCTCAGAATTTTGATCCGGTGGCTTTGGGAAAATAATTGGCGTGGGAGGGGGCCTAGGTGCCCTCCAATTTTTTGGTCACTTAAAAAGGGCACTAGAACTTTTCATTTCCGTTAGAATGAGCCCTCGCGCAAGATTCTAGGAGCACTGGGTCGATACGATCACCCCTGGGGGAAAAAACAAAACAAAAAAAAACAAAAAAAAACAACAAATAAACACGCATCCGTGATCTGTGTTCTGGCAAAAAACGCGAAATTTCACATTTTTATAGATAGGACCTTGAAACTTCTACAATAAGGTTCTCTGATACGCTGAATCTGATGGTGTGATTTTCGTTAAGATTGTATGACCTACCTTTAGTGGGTGTTTTCCCCTATTTTCGAAAATGAGGCAAATTTTCTCAGGGTAAAACTAATCTTGATGAAACTTGTATATTTAAAATCAGCATTAAAATGCGATTCTTTTGATGTAACTATTGGTATCAAAATTCCATTTTTTAGAGTTTCGGTTACTATTAAGCCGGGTCGCTCCTTACTACAGTTCGTTACCACGAACTGTTTCAAAAGAGAAAATATGTAAAATATTTTTTTTTTCATGAAACGACTATATCACTAGAAACGAAAAGAAATTCATTTAAAAAACTTTTTTCACAGAACAAATATTTCAAAGAAAAGTCAAGAGCTCCATTAAACCAAAAGTGAGCAGAAATAAAACCAAATAATCTTCCGAGTGTAAAAGTACTAAAAATCATCGTCAATAAATAAATGGAACTCAAGACGAACAGAAATTACAATAACAACCGAGTCAAACTCAAAACGACTAAAAATTAAAATTAGTAGGGCTGACAACCCTCACGCCTTCTCAAGACCAGAACATAATTTGCACTTCACTGGAAAAAAAAAAACACAAATGAATGCGCACTGTCCATTTGATATACATATGCTGATATTTATTCTTTTAGCTTTTAATAAATTTTTATTAATCAGAGTCAAAAAGTAAAAACATTTAATTTTTTGGTTAATAAAGTGACGAAATAATGAGCGTGGGGAGGAGGCTGGCTGCCCTCCAATCAATTTTGACTATTAAAAAGTGCGCCAGAAAAATTAATTTGCAATCGAATGAGCCC
The DNA here is from genome assembly GCF_032884065.1 of Artemia franciscana. NCBI lineage: Eukaryota > Metazoa > Arthropoda > Branchiopoda > Anostraca > Artemiidae > Artemia > Artemia franciscana. Next base: position 21,562,000 of record NC_088876.1, on the reverse strand, counting down.
CTTTCAAAGTGTCTACGGGAACTCCTTCTATACAAAGTGCTCTGGTCTGAAAAAACTGTGGACACATTAATCTTTCACATAAGAATGAAGTGGTTACAATGTATTATTTATTTCTTTGTATCTTCTCCCCCCCCCATACCCTCTTTTCCCCAAATACATCCAATACAAATTTTGAGTTAGTCCTTTTATCGAAAACAGCCCAAGGTAACATATAACAGTGCCTCCAAAGTCGACACAACCCCTCAGAGCGTAGGGGCAAGGGCTGTAAATTATGCCCCGGGTCATGTAATGTTCTTATAAAACAGGTGGTCGTATAAAATTTTGATGGGGCTCATTTGATTGGAATTCGAAAATTCTAGTGCCCTTTTTAAGAGTCAAAAGTGAGTGTACTAGGGAAGGGAAGGGAAGGCTAGGGAAGAGGGAAGAAGCAGTAGCCAAACCCTTGTTTGCAGTAATTTTAGTTCGATTTAGGTTTAACTTTAATATTCAATTAATTTTTTTTTCTTTTTTAAGATTCATTTATTCATATTTATCAGTATCTGTCATCTTTATGCTTAACTGGATCATATGTATTAAGTCCTGTCATTTTTAGTTTCATTTGTCTTTAACAGTAATTTCTAATTGTTGCGAGTTTGAATTATTATGGGATTTTATTTCTGTTGGTCTTAGATTTAATAAAAGAAAACTAGTTTTTTTAACTGAAAGTAAGTAAACGAACAGAAAGTAAACGAACAGAAATTACTCCGTATATGAAATGGGTTGTCCCCTCCGCAATCCCTCGCTCTTTACGCTAAAGTTTTTAATTGTTTTAAAAAGTAGAATTGTGGCAAAGAGTCAAACTTTAGCGTAAAGAGCGAGGGATTGCGGAGGGGACAACCCATTTCATATACGGAGTAATTTCTGTTCGTTTTAAGTTTTAATGTTGCTCCTTACTTTCAGTTAAAAAAACTAGTTTTTTTATTTAATTTCTGAACGTTTTTTGAATTAATGCATGTTTGATTTTGGCTCTCCGCACATAAATTATTAAAATGAAATTTGTATATTAATTCTTTTTTTGGCTAAATGGCTTTCTCTTAGTTTTGATCAGACGATTTTGAGAAATAAGGGGTGGGTTAGGAGGCCTAGTTGCTCTCCAATTTTTTGGTTACTTAAATAGGCAACTAGAACTTTTAATTTTTAGCAAACGTTTTATTAGTAAAAAATATGCGTAACTTAATAATTAACTTACGTAACAAACTTTTATATTCTTATTTTTTTATTATGTATATGAGCGGGTTTGTCCCCTCGTTAATACCTCGCTCTTTACACTAAATATTAAGTTTTGTCCCAATTCTTTAAGAATGACCCCTGAATCAGAAAGGCCGTAGAATAAATACTTGACATTACTAAAAATACTTTAGCATAAAGAGTGAGGTATTTATCTCCTCCTAAATACATCCCTCTTTATGCTAAAGTATTTTTAGAACCCCTCATATACGTAATAATCTCTGTTCATTTTAAGTTTTAATGCTACTCCTTACTTTCAATTGAAAACACTTGTTCATGTTTATTTTTTCATTGTTTTTATAGTAATGCTAGAAAATCCTGCGCCCTTTTCATTGAATTTCTCTTCCCCATGACATATTCCTCCAAGGAAAGATCCTAGCACATAGCCCTCTCCCCTCAACCCCATCCCCAAACCAAAAAATCCCCCTGAAAATGTCTGTACACTTCCCAATAACCATTACTGTATGTAAACACTGGTCAAAGTTTGTAACTTGCAGCCCCTCCCCCAGGGACTGTGGGGGAGTAAGTCATCCCCAAAGACATATTTAATATGGTTTTCAACTATGCGGAACAAAAAGGCTATCTCAAATTTTGATCCGTTGACTTTGGGAAAAAATGAGCGTGGGAGGGGGCCTAGGTGCCCTCCAATTTTTTGGTCACTTAAAAAGGGCACTAGAACTTTTCATTTCCGTTAGAATGAGCCCTATTGCGACAATCTAGGACAACATGGTCGATACGATGACCCCTGGGGAAAAAAAACAAAAAAAAACAACAAACAAATAAACACGCACCCGTGATTTGTCTTCTGGCAAAAAATACGAAATTCCACATTTTTGTAGGGTTTGCTTCAGGGTTCTCTGATACGCTGAATGCGATGATGTGATTTTCGTTAAGATTCTATGACTTTTAGGGGGTGTTTCCCCCTAATTTCCAAAATAAGGCAACTTTTCTCAGGCTCGTAACTTTTGATGACAAAGACTAAATGATTGATGAAACTTGTATATTTAAAATCAGCATGAAAATCCGATTCTTTTTATGTATCTTTTAGCATCAAAATTCCGTTTTTTAGAGTTTTGTATACTATTGAGCCGGGTCGCTCCTTACTACAGTTCGTTACCACGAACCGTTTGATATGGGTCTTATTTTCTTGGAAAAACTTCTGTTTCGGAAAGTTTTTATTTAATTAATATCCGGGAGGAAGCATTGGTTATAATTTGTGTTATTTTAAACCGTGAAACTAGATTGGTTATTGAAAAGTTTTTATATTTTTTTTTCCCTGAAAGCTTCACTAGCATCTTAATTTGTTTTACCTTATTAAAAAGAAAGACTATTTAAAGAAATTTAAGATCAACAAACAAGCCTATTACTTGAAAGTGTATGAAATATTCATGATACCAAAACTATGTCTTGTAATTTTGTAGTAAATTAGAAAAGTTACAGAGGTATCATAAATATGAAATATACTATTTTGAGTGCAAATCTGAGCAGACAAAATGGTTGATAGATCAAAACGATTATTATGGAAACGGTTATTTTGACAGAGTTAAGCAAATTGTATCTTTTTCACTATGTAGTGATAAGATAGTTATGTAAAAGAGGCTGGGAAAGGGATATATATATTTCAGATTTAACCGTGACAAATTCAAGCTTGCGTGGAAAGGTATCACAAATGCATGATGTTTGATCTTCAATCAAAATATGCAACACCAAAAGTATACTTGGAAATTTGCCAGTCTGCATGCGCGAGGAAGGTTATTAAGACCCCAGATTGGATTGGAGAGGTGACCCACTCCCAAGAATCGCGTGGACCTGGTGCCGGGCACACCTGGCACCAGGTGCGCCAGGTTTTCCAGTTTTTGTTTCGTCACATTTGATTCAATTTACAGGTACACGCATTGGGAGAATAGATAGGAAATAAATATTTGTGCTATGTATTTGCACATCAGGGGGGGGGGGGGTAAGATGTAGCAGGGCTGCATGTAAAAGGTGTTAACTATAATTACTTCTGCATATTATGTAGTAAGAATGGTCTTCTTAAGATAGAAAATATATAATATGGGTTATATAGTTGCATATTAGAGGGGGGAGTAAGACATAGCGAGGCCGCATTAAAAGTGTGTTAACTATGATTATTCTGCATGTTATAAAGTAAGAATTGCTTTCCTGACATGTTTTTAGATAACTTCGAAGACCACACTGCCTTTCCATGACGAAAGTAAAACAAATAGGGATGATACCTTTTTATTGACAGTGAATAGATATAAAAAAATTTAACTGGATATTTCGAACACATATACAGCGTTCATCATCAGCAGTAAAAAAGGTATCATCCCTATTTTGAACTGTTTTACTTTCCTGACATGTTTACTTATCTACAGTTAGTCCAGTTAGCAAATACCTTTTATGGTTAGGATAAAGGGAAGAGGGGAGGACTCTTGTTTGTAGTAATTTTAGTTCGTTTGAAGTTTAACTTAAATATTCAATTGAATTTTGAGCGTTTTAAGATTTATTTATTCATAATATAATTTCTTAAACCACATTGGCCTTCCATAACATAAAGAAAGAAAACGATCAAAAATGAGATTTTTGAAGGCCAAACGAAAATACTGAAGAGAACACAGAAAGCAAATATTTCAGGAGAACAACCGTCTCTCTCCTTCAATGCGAAAAAAATAATATAATCAAGGAAAAAGCAAAAAACAAACGCGGAAAGTACAACAAAACCAATAAAAAAACGCCAAAATATTAAAGATAAATAAAATAATAAAAGACCAAAAATTATAAGAATTAAAATCAAATACCTAACAACCAAAATCCAAACAAATATGAACTAGCATCGACGGATACTAACGAATAACTGAGAAATAAAAGAAAAAATTCATTCACTCAAACAAGGCAGCAATTAAATAAATAGGAGAACTAGGTCACCTGATTTCTGATTTTAACCATTGCATTTCTTGCGGGTACCCTTCGAGACCCAGGGGGTTGACGACATGTTTGATTCAATGATTGGGAAAGAGGTTCAAGGTTTATTTCAGGGATTACTAAAGTATCGGCTTCTCTTTTGAGAAAACCGAAAAACGGCTCATTTATTCTTAAATCATCTGAATCTCTGTTCAAAGCTTGATCTAAATATTCGTATTTATAAATTTCAACAGCCCCTCTGTGGTGCTGGACAATAGCTTTGTCATGCAAAATTTGGTTAGCTTGGTTAAATAAAACAGTATGGTCTGGATTATTAAATATTTGTTCTAAGAGGGTAGAGTTTTGTTCTAAGAGGGTAGGTTTAATATGGCTCTTTACTTTTCTTTGAAAACTTCTGTTTCGGAGTGTTTTTATTTAATTAATAATCGGGAGAAAGCACTGGTAATAATTTGTTACTTTAAACCGTGAAATTAGATTGGTTATTGCAAAGCTCTTGTATCATTCTTCCCCCGAACACTTCCCTAGTACCTTAGTTTGTTCAACTTCATTAAAAAGAAAAACTATTCAAAATATACTTAGTTTTCAGTCAAGTGAAAGTATATGTACATATATGTATTGGTAATAGAAATCTAAGATTAGCAAATGAACCTATTACAAGAAAATATATGAAATATTCTTGATGTCAAAGCCATGTCTAATAACATTTTTGTTGTTCAAGTAACCATAGACACTAGGTTCGTATGAAGGATATTGTGGCTGGAGAGCACAGATTCAAAGAGAACCTTGAAATAATGTACAAGAAAAATAGAAGAAAAAATTGAGAAAATCCCTAGATATCTTATGTAGAACGAGTCAAAGGCCTCCAATCCCTCGATACGCCCCTGTAGACATAATGCTATAATCTTCAAAAACAAATTTGAATTCTGGTTAGTGAACGAGAAACTGTGGAACCAGTAACTCTTAGCTAAGTTCCAAAAATTGTAAATAAAAGAATTGATTTCCTTGGAAACAAAAATGTTTTTATAAGGATTCCAAATTTTCGTTGCTAGTTTTACTGACACTAGTGCAGATTGATTACAAATTCTTACCGAATTCTGGAATACTCTGCACGTCTCCCTGTGTTCCACGTTAAGTTTTTGTCTCTTAGAGCTTGATCGTCACTCATTTGATTAGTCTCGGGACAAATTAAATTACCTCTCATCAAGAGCACAGTATAAGCTCTAAAGTAAACATTGCTTTTCGCTCGTTCCAGGGACTGGAGATTTTCTGAAAATTGCTTGTTTAAGCTTTGGTATTGAAATAACGCGACTGGAAATGGGATTAAGTTGCTCTAAACTGCAAGTCACTTAGGACGATGTGTCAACACTGTTCCGGGGCTAAGCTAGCTGATTAGTTGTATAAATATCTCCTTATGGTGGCTAAAACGGGCTGGATCAAAAGGAAACCTATTCTTGGGAGAAAATCTTTTCTAGTTTACATTTTTTTTTTATTCTGCTGTCTGGGAGAAATTGAAAGAAAGAAAGTAGATATTAACTGATTTGTCTAACGATTAAATGAGAAAATAACAAATACATTTATTTGTGGTCAAATAATTTGTAGTGGAACAATTACTAAATAGTAGCCCGTGAAAATAGTATACAAAATCTTAAAAATAGGGTTTGATGACCGCACATTCATCAAAGTAATTTATTTTTACAATATTTCAAGTAGCTAAAATCTATTCAGTTTGAAGTGACCATTCATAATTTTCTAGTTTTCTATGTTAAATGTTATTATTATTATTATAAGTTACTAGTGCAAGAAAAATCGCGTGGCTTTAGAAAAAGGGAGAAAGTACCGTCCAAAATGTGTGTTGTCTTGACAAAAGCTGTACCATAAAATTCAGCATGTGTAAAAACTCCATGTCGGACGATCCAAGCTCTTATATGCAAAAACGAGATTTTTATTTCTTCCAAAACGCCGGATGTGTTTTTATTTCAGTTGCTTGCCAGCATTCATTCCGTTCAGAGCTAGTGCGCGTTGGTGGATGCTATTGCTTATTTAGGATATTTGTTCTGTTTGAATTGTTTGAACACTTGCCAGTAAGTCTCTGTTTAATGGATTTTTGATTTGGTTATTAGCCAATCTAGGGGAGATTATTGAATAATTTTATGATGTCTCTCAGGAAGTCGTACTTTGATCAGAAACACACTGAGCTTATGACGAAGACTCTTAGCCTGGAAAAGGGGATTGAGGCTTTGCGAAATGAGAATTTGGAACTCAAAGAAGAAAATACGGTTCTCAAAACCGAAGTAGTAAATCTAAAAAAGTCTTGTCTTCAAGTTGAACTTGTTTCAAAAAGACAGAATATTCTACTTCACGGTATACCAGCTGTTCAAGGTGGTAACTCAGAAAATGCTACTCGTGAGTTTCTCTCTGAATTAGGAGTCAGTAACGCAAATTCAATGCCCTTCGTCAAGTGCTATCGTTTGAATGGAAATAAACCACCAGGCTCTAATACTAGGGCAACGTCTAGGACTATACTAAAAGCCGGGCCAGTTTTCGTGACTTTGGCTAATTTAGCAGATAAAGACGCTATTATGAAAAATTGTGGTAGGCTGAAGGGATCTGGAAAAAGTATCACTTCCGATCTCCCGCGTGAATTGGCACGTCGTAGAAAAGAACTGCTATCTTTCGGCTATAATCTGCGTACATCATCTGACACTTCAACTAGAGTTGCTGAAACCCGAGTAATAACGAAAGGGATTAGTGTATGGATTGAAGCGAAAAAGTCTTCAAAGAGTAAGACTTGGTTGCGAATAGAGGACTCATGTTTTGATCCCTTTAAACTATCTAGTAATGCGACCTCTGTGGTTCCCTCCCCCGCTGTGATAGTCGGAGGTGATGATGTGTGATTTGCTCCTTTTTTTTAGTGATTTGTTTGATGTTTGTTAGTTGTTGTTGTTTTGGTTGGTTTTTTTCGTAAGTTATGATATATAAATTTTTCTCCTGGATTGGGAGATTTAGTTATGTTTTTGTTGTTTTTCATTTTGTATACAAGTTTTTTTCTTATTCAAGTTTTCTGTTTTTGGCCTTTATTTTTTCTGTTTCAGTTTCTTTTTTCACAAAAAATGAGTTCATCGTTCTGTTTGCCTAGTTGCTGTCCACATGTCATTGTTATGAAGATGCCAAGCTGGGTGGTGGGTGGCGCATGATGGATCATAGTTTGTATTTTTTTTTTAATTTGTCTGACTCTAGTTTGGGTGACATCTCCTCCTTGGGTGAGCGACTATCTCATCTTCAAAATAAACCAATTGATGTTCTTAGTTTGATAAATAATTCAGTAGGTCAGTCTAACAAATCACCATCAAATCCCCATTTTTCAGTTAGTAGTAAATACGTATCTGATTTAGATCGAGTATCCAAACGAGATGGTAGATTCTCTGTACTTCAGCTTAATGTTCAGGGTCTTTGCTCTTCGTTTGATGAGTTGAAAAAAATAGTGCGTAGTGGCCACTCTGACTTCATTGGTCTTTGTGAGACTTTCCTTGATTCAAAAAATGAATCTCTATTGCATCTCCCTGGGTACAAGATGGAATATTTGAATCGAAGTAGGATGGCTAAAGGTGGCCTTGCTGTTTATGTTTCGGAATGTCTTCCGTACTCTGTTAGACATGACCTGTCAAGAAATGAAGAAGGAATTTTTGAATCCATATTTATTGAGATTAAAACCCAAGCTAAAGCTTTGATTGTTGGTAATATATACCGGTCTCCTAGTGGGTCTGTTCCCTCTTTCCTTGAGATTCTTGATGAGGTCTTGGAAATAATCCAACTTCATTCATGTGAACTTGTAATTATGGGCGACTTCAACCTTAATTTGTGTGACCGGAGGTCATCCTCGTCCTTGGATTTTCTTTCGACAATGCTCGCTTGTGGAACACTACCTTCTGCATGCATTCCAACTCGCATAACTAACACTACCGCTTCTTTGCTTGATAATATTTTTTCATCTTTGACGTTGGTGCGAAATTCTATATTGATGAGTAATATCTCAGACCATTTTCCTGTTTTTTCCATGTATGATTTTTCCAATTCGTTGCCAAGGAGGAGCCAAGAAGCTGGTTTTTCCTCTTTAAAATTTAATGATCAGGGCTTGCATATTCTTAGGTCACGGTTGGCAGGTCGTTCGTGGAGTATTTCTAAAAATGGATCGGACATAGATTCTTTGTTTAATTCGTTTTATGATTCTTTGAAAGAAGTTATCTTTGATACATGTAATGCACCCCAGTCGAATCCAGCATCGAAAAGAACAACCCCTTTGAATCCTTGGATGACCCCTGGACTTCTTAAAAGTTGGAGGAAGAAAAATTATCTTTGGAAGGCTTACAGGTGCTCTAAGCCATTTTCGCGTGATTCTCGGCTTCAACTTTTCAAAGCTTATAGAAGAGTTTACAATTCGCTTTGCCGAAGGGCTAAATCGTTATTTTATCATAGAAAATTCTCTGCGTGCGGTAAAGACATTAGGAAGACATGGCAAGTAATCAATTCTGTTATCAGGCCATCTTTTCTGCCTCCTTCTGTCCCTTCAAGTGTTGTGATTGACGGGAAAAATGTAGAGGGTGAGCTAAAAGTTCAAGATGCGTTTACTTCCTATTTTGCTAATATCGGCAAAACTACAGCCTCTTCTGTAAGTCCTTCTTCTTCTCTACCTGATTTTAGGTCTTATCTAGGACCACCTTGTCCTAAATCAATGGCATTGGAACCTGTCTCTGAAGCTGAAATAGCCAGAATTGTCAATTGTTTGAGGGGTTCTTCATCCTCTGGCCCAGACCGTATTCCGACTAAGGTTGTCAAGTTCATTCTTCCTGTCATTGTGTGTGCCCTCACGAGACTTGTCAATCTTTCTTTTGAAAATGGTGTCTTCCCAAGTGCTCTAAAGCGTGCTCGTGTTATCATCCTTTTTAAAGGTGGATCAAGGATCATTTGCAGGAATGATCCTGCAAATTATCGTCCCATATCTCTTTTATCAGTGTTTAGTAAAATTTTTGAAAAAGCTATGCTTTCTCGACTTCTTGATTTTCTTAATTCTAAACTCTTTTTTCATGATTTTCAGTTTGGTTTTAGGGCCAAACATTCAACTGAGCATGCATGTGCTACTCTCTTGAATTATTTAAATTGAGCTCTTGACTCTGATTTGATACCTGCTGCTCTTTTTCTTGATGTTCGAAAAGCGTTTGACTCATTAACACACAAGATTCTTCTTCTGAAAATGTCCCATATTGGAATAAGAGGGAATGCTTATTCATGGTTTCTATCATATTTATCTGGTCGAGTCATCTCGGTTCATCCGGACTTTTCTAATTCTTCTGGAATAGAGTTTGGTGTTCCACAAGGATCTGTCATTGGGCCGATACTCTTTTTAATCTACGTCAATGACCTTATTAATGCGGTTAAAAATTTAAAACCTACCATTTGCTGTCGTCTTTGTCAACCAGTATCCGTTACTAGCTGTGACAAGAGTTTGTCCTTACCGGATACACTTATTGCTTTTGCTGATGACAGTACTCTTGGCACAACTGGTAGAACTGAGTCTGATCTTCGTTCAAGGATGATAGCCCTTTTTGAAAGAGTTATCCAGTGGTTTGATGTAAATTATCTTGCCTTAAATGTCGAAAAGTCATGTTTTCTCATTTTCTCCAGAGTCTCAAAGGCTTGCCCTGATTTAAATGAAATAAATGTATCAAGAGGTTCTCTAAGTAGACCTAAGGATCGTTACGTTCGATTCCTAGGCATCTTGCTTGACGAAAATCTTTCGTTCAAGTATCATATTGACCTGATTAAAATGAAAGTCTCCAGGAGTCTTGGAATCCTTAGAAAGCTCAAATATATATTTCCAGGGTCGATTCTTAGACTCTTGTTCTGCAGCCTAGTTCAGTCTTATGTTTCATATTGTTCTGTTATTTGGATGTCAACTTTTCCCTCGTCTCTGAAGCCACTTTCAAAACTTTATGATAAAGCAAGGACTCTTATTCAGGAAACTAACCGTTTTTCACTTAAACCCTTGCTTGATTTGAAATCTCTCTATTTTCTTTCTTGTTCTTCTTTCGTTTTTTTACAGTTGCACGGCCATCTTCCTGCTGTCCTATGTAATAATATATCTTTTGTTTCTGATCAATCGACTTATCATCTCCGCACTTCCAACAATTTACTGGTTCTTCACACACCGTCAGTGAGGTCTGACTTCAACCCTCTGACAGCTTGCATCAGGATCTGGAACACGCTCGCAGAGTTCGTACGAAGCTGCCACTCGTTTGGTATGTTCAAAAATTATGTTAGAGATTTTCTAGCTAGTAAATAATTTTGTTTGTTTGTTGTTTTTTTTTTTTTTTTTTTTGTCTTTATTTTTTATTCCGGTTTCCCTTGGAGTTGATGTCTCTGGATTGAGTTGGATATTTAATTGAGTTGGTGAAATCATGTGCTACCCCCTGCCTAGCTTGTCATTTTTTGGAGATTATTAAGGTGGGCGACTCAATTTTTGGTTTTTGTTTATATTTTTTTGTTGTTGGTATTTTTTTCTCCCCTGTTCTTTCCCGGCCATGGAGCCTTATGGGGGAGATTGTCTTGAAGTAATTTTTTTTGTTTATGGATTTTAATGTTAAATAAAGAACTCAGAACTCAGAACTCAGATTTGTTTGGTTATTTGTTCGTCTATTTGTCGACATGGTTTTTTTGTTTTTTGTTCTTTTTATGGAAAATCGTATTGAGTCAATGGGTTGCCTTTAATGGAACAGGTGCTTAAAACCTTAAAAATGTAGCTTTGCATTTTTTCCTTCGCTTTGTCGAATATTTTTGGACTAAACATGCAGTACGAGTGCTGGAGGGGGTGGTGGACGAATCAAAGTTTCACTCTTCACCCCGTTTCATGAAGTTCTAATTCCTTTAAATCCTTTCTTATGACCTCTTCAATTCCCATTCAGGGGCAATCTGCACTTCATTTGGTCCTCAAAGCAGCAAAAATAGCAAAATCAGAGAATCATCATAGTAATCAAGATTACAAAAAAAATCATTGATTGATTTTGACCAAAATTTGAAGATCAAAACGAAATATTTTTGGTCAACGGTCATTTTGTGCAATAATAGCTTTGCTCGTTAATTTCGGGTGGATGGGGGGATTATTATTAACATTCCCGTATACACCATTGAATATACACGTATCTTAATCGATCATTTTGTTAAAATGATTTGTAGTTTATAGTTTTATGTAACTGTTTCTTTGCTTGCATGTGATGGTAATTAATTAACAAACTTCTTCTGAAAAATATATAAGTAAATCATAAAGAATAGGGTTTCATGAATCAAAAGCACCAGATTTGATGGATCAGTACTTTGTTTTGTTGGGGTTCCTTTTTCCTAAAATTTTAAACCAAGTGATTACATAGCCTGAAAGTTTTAACCAGGTCAGGGTAAAGAAAAAGCATCTCATTTTTCTTCTAAAAGTTATTGCTTTCGTAAATATCCCTTTGGCCAGTGTACTTGTCCTGAAGAGTGCATACCTATCGCAGAAAAACCATGTTTGACCTGTTTTGGGGTTTTGCGAGTTAGTGTAACCTATTTTTTTAGCACTCTTTTCATCTTGAGTTTGTTCTTTGCTCAGCAAGTTGCCAATTGACTAAAGCCAGTACAAATATTGCCCATTATGGCCGTCATTGGAAAAATATTTTTCATTATGAATCACAAATGAAGTTGGACAAATTGCAAACGAAAAAGAAGTACAGCGAAATGTTAGAAGAGATACGACAATGAGTATCATCAATTGAACAATAACATACATATAAATAAATAAATATATATAAATATATATATATATATATATATATATATATATATATATATATATATATATATATATATATATATATATATATATATATATATATATATATATATATATATACTAGCTGTTGGGGTGGCGCTTCGCGCCACCCCAACACCTAGTTGGTGGGGCGCTTCGCGCCCCCCCAAGCCCCCCCGCGAGCGTAAGTCGTTACGCGCCATATTAGTTATGTGCCATTGTAGTTGTGTCCCTGTGTCCCACCTGTGAATATAGATAGATTTATATATGTGTTTCAAACTACGCAAAAATTGCGAATAAACAACATTCTTGGCTTTCCCATTGTCTGTGCATATGCAAAGCCGTATGTACTAATAATGACGTCATATACAAACGCTCTTTTTACAAACAAACAAACATGCATCCACATAACTCGTTTTTATATAGATAGATACAATACAAATTAACTGCGTAAAACTTGCGAATAAACAACATTCTTCGCTGTCCAATTGTCGCTGCATATAAATACATTGTCAGGTTTACCGACCCTCGAACATGCAACGTACAATTGTCCATGGGAAAAACAATCAGGATTAAGATCTATACCACATTTTTCTAATGATTGACCTTGAGCTTTGTTAATGGTGATTGCAAATACTAATCGAATTGGGAATTGCAATCTTTTAAATTGAAAAAGCAGATCCGTTGGAATCATGGGAATGCGACGAATAAGAACAGCCTCACCCTCATAAGGCCCTGTCAAGATTGTGGCCTCTATTAGGTTTTCCATTGTTTTTTTTTACGGCAAGTCGCGTGCCATTGCAAAGCTTTGGTGGGTTGATATTTCTTAAAAGTATTATTGGTACGCCTATTTTTAGTTGTAGCACGTGTGGTGGAAACCCTGAAGGATCTATGGAATTTAAAAATTCAGATGGATAATTAACCGCTTCATTTGGTTCCAAAACTGTGTCGACTGACTTGTAAAGGACTGCCTGGTCTCGAATCTTGTTCAAAACAATATTGTTGATTTCGTGGACGTCTATATTTTTGGGTGCGAGAATCGCTCTTTCACTTAGCCATTTATTATTTTTATAATTTTTTAGAATATTCGGAAATACTTTTCCAATCAATTCATTTTTGGACGTCACTAAATTACAGAAATCAGCAGGTAGTTGTATACGTCCTGAAATTGAGTCTACTGTTTGACCAGAGTCATCGTTTTGCAATCGGACACGCATATTTGTAGTTAATTTTAATATTTTTACGTGTGCCTATAAATTAGAATTTTTTAGGCGAGCATTCATTTCGTCTGCAGGAGTTAAACTACGTAAAAATTGCGAATATACAACATTCTTGGCTTTCCCATTGTCTCTGCATATACAAAGCCGTATGTACTAATAATGACATCATATGCAAACGCTCTTTTTACAAACAAACAAACATGCATACATACAACTCGTTTTTATATAGATAGATAGATAGATAGATAGATAAAATACAAATTAACTGCGTAAAACTTGCGAATATACAACATTCTTCGCTGTCCAATTGTCGCTGCATATAAATAGATTGTCAGGTTTACCGACCCTCGAACATGCAACGTACAATTGTCAATGGGAAAAACAATCAGTATTAAGATCTATACCACATTTTTCTAATGATTGACCGTGAGCTTTGTTAATGGTGATTGCAAATGCTAATCGAATTGGGAATTGCAATCTTTTAAATTGAAAAGGCAGATCCGTTGGAATCTTGGGAATGCGAGGAATAAGAACAGCCTCACCCTCAAAAGGCCCTGTCAAGATTGTGGCCTCTATTAGGTTTTCCATTGTTTTTTTTACGGCAGGTCGAGTGCCATAGCAAAGCTTTGGTGGGTTTATATTTCTTAAAAGTATTATTGGTAGGCCTATTTTTAGTTGTAGCACGTGTGGTGGAAACCCTGAGAATAATATCTCGAGGTAAAAACTGATCACCGACCATAACGATGGCCACTTCGTCGATAGTTGGAGCATTGTATCTACGCACATGTTGGCCAGGAGGCGTTTTGTCAGCGGAAATAACAATTTTATGCGTATAAGTAGGCATCAAATCGATGGCTGTTTTGAACAGACGCACTAAATTATTATTTTCGTGGAAAAGATGTTGTAATTGGGAAACGATTGTCCTTTCAATGTTGGGAGAAATTTCGCAACGTGCATTCAATTCAGAATTTCTATCACTGATGAAGTACAATTGTAAAAATTTATGATTCTCGCCTGAGAATGGTAGAAGAGACCCTGCTCTATGATAAATTTGCCCTTTTACTTTGAAAGTAGGCATAAATTGATCTGGATTTTCAATTTGGGCTCCAAACGACGTCATTTGGAAACATGAGTTGTATTTTCTGATTCATTTATATTCCTTATGTCCCGGTGTCCCGGTCGACATTTATATCCCCCTGTTTTATATCCCGCTTATTTTTCAGTTTTTTCCTTTTTTTAGTTTTTTTTTTTACTTTTTTAGTTCTTTTAGTTTTTACGTTTTTTAGTTTTTTTTAGTTTTTTAGATGAATTTTTTTTTTTAGTTTTTTACCTTTTTTTCTTTTTAGTTTTTATTGGTTTTTACCTTTTTTTAGCTTTTTATCTTTTTTATTTTTTTTATTTTTATTTTTAATTTTATTAGTATTCTTTTTCTCTTCTATTTTTCATTTTTCCTTTTTTTTAGTTTTTAGTTTTTTTAAGTTTTTTCCTTTTTTAGTTTCTTTAGTTTTTTTAGTTTTTCGGCTTTTTTAATTTTTATTAGTTTTTAGTTTTTTTGTAGTTTTTGCCTTTTTTTAGTTTTTTCAGTTTTTTTTTAGTTTTTAGTTTTTTACCTTTTTTAGCCTAACCAGGATTTGAACCTGGGACCTTCATTCTCCGTTCTGACACCCTCTCTCACCGAGTGACTACTCCAGCATGTTCATTTTGGTGTTTTAAATGGTATATTATTAACCAAATTAATGTGTTTTACAATATACTAAGCATCGTCATAACAAAAATGACGGCAACTAATTTCATGACGTCAGCCGAAACATGACGTCACCTGATCCACAGATCCACAGACCCACAGACAGACAGACAACTTATTTTTATATATATAGATAAATATATATACTAGCTGTTGGGGTGGCGCTTCGCGCCACCCCAACACCTAGTTGGTGGGGCGCTTCGCGCCCCCCCAAGCCCCCCCGCGCGCGTAAGTCGTTACGCGCCATAATAGTTACGCGCCATTGTAGTTGTGTCCCTATGTCCCACCTGTGAATATAGATATATATATATATATATATATATATATATATATATATATATATATATATATATATATATATATATATATATATATATATATATATATATATATATATATATATATATATATATATATGGTTTTAACTACGTAAAACTTGCGAATATACAACATTCTTTGCTGTCCCATTGTCTTTGCATATAAATAGATTGTCAGGTTTACCGACTCTTGAACATGCAACATATAATGGTCCATGGGAAAACAATCTGTATTCAGATCTATACCTCATGATTCTAATGATTGCCCTTGAGCTTTGTTGATGGTGATTGCTAATCGACCATTCCCTGTCCCGGTGTCCCGGTCGTCATTTATATCCCCCTGTTTCCCCCGGTGTCCCCGTTGTAGTTGTGTCCCTGTGTCCCGGTCGTCATTTATATTCCCTGTGTCCCGGTCGTCATTTGTATCCTGGTTTCCCGGTCTGTATATACATTCGTTTTTTAGTTTTGTTTTTCTCCTTTATTTTTTTCCTTTTTTTTTCTTTTTTAGTTTATTTAGATTTTTAGATTTTTTAGTTTTTTTATTAGTTTTTAGTTTTTTTTCTTTTTTTTGTAGTTTTTACCTTCTTTTTAGTTTTGTTAGTTTTTTTTTTTACTTATGTCCTGGTCGTCATTTATACTCCCTGTGTCCCGGTGCTTTGTTGATTGCTAATCGAACATTCCTTTTGTCCTGGTCGCTTTCTCTTTGAGTGTCGTCATTTATTTTTTTATTTTTTAGTTCTTTTAGTTTTTACCTTTTTTAGTTTTTTTTAGTTTTTTAGATGAAAATTTTTTTTAGTTTTTTCCTTTTTTTCTTTTTAGTTTTTTATTGGTTTTTACCTTTATTTTAGCTTATTTTTCAGTTTTTTCCTTTTTTTTAGTTTTTTTTTATTTTTTATTTTTTTTAGTTTTTTACCTTTTTTTAGTTTTTTTAGTTTTTTTAGTTTTTTAGCTTTTTTACTTTTTTTATTAGTTTTTAGTTTTTTTTGTAGTTTTTGCCTTTTTTTAGTTTTTTATTGGTTTTTACCTTTATTTTAGCTTATTTTTCAGTTTTTTCCTTTTTTTTAGTTTTTTTAGTTTTTTACCTTTTTTTAGTTTTTTTAGTTTTTTTAGTTTTTTAGCTTTTTTATTTTTTTTATTAGTTTTTAGTTTTTTTTGTAGTTTTTGCCTTTTTTTAGTTTTTTTTAGTTTTTTAGCTTTTTTATTAGTTTTTAGTTTTTTTTGTAGTTTTTGCCTTTTTTTAGTTTTTTTTCTTTTTAGTTTTTTTGTAGTTTTTACCTTCTTTTTAGTTTTGTTAGTTTTTTTTTACTTATGTCCTGGTCGTCATTTATACTCCCTGTGTCCCGGTGCTTTGTTGATTGCTAATCGAACATTCCTTTTGTCCTGGTCGCTTTCTCTTTGAGTGTCGTCATTTATTTTTTTCTTTTTTAGTTCTTTTAGTTTTTACCTTTTTTAGTTTTTTTTAGTTTTTTAGATGAAAATTTTTTTTAGTTTTTTCCTTTTTTTCTTTTTAGTTTTTTATTGGTTTTTACCTTTATTTTAGCTTATTTTTCAGTTTTTTCCTTTTTTTATTTTTTTTTATTTTTTATTTTTTTTAGTTTTTTACCTTTTTTTAGTTTTTTTAGTTTTTTTAGTTTTTTAGCTTTTTTACTTTTTTTATTAGTTTTTAGTTTTTTTTGTAGTTTTTGCCTTTTTTTAGTTTTTTCAGTTTTTTTTTTAGTTTTTTATTGGTTTTTACCTTTATTTTAGCTTATTTTTCAGTTTTTTCCTTTTTTTAGTTTTTTTAGTTTTTAGTTTTTTTAGTTTTTTACCTTTTTTTAGTTTTTTTAGTTTTTTTAGTTTTTTAGCTTTTTTATTTTTTTTATTAGTTTTTAGTTTTTTTTGTAGTTTTTGCCTTTTTTTAGTTTTTTTAGTTTTTTAGCTTTTTTATTAGTTTTTAGTTTTTTTTGTAGTTTTTGCCTTTTTTTAGTTTTTTTAGTTTTTTAGCTTTTTTATTTTTTTTATTAGTTTTTAGTTTTTTTTGTAGTTTTTGCCTTTTTTTAGTTTTTTTCAGTTTTCAGTTTTGTCACCTGATCCAGTTTTTTCAGGTGACGTCACCTGATCCATCCACAGATCCACACACAGACAACTTATTTTTATATAGATAGATATATATATAATGTGGAAACGGAAAGTTATGGAACACTAAACTTGCGCTTATGCTATAAAATCACTAATCCTCACAAAGACTCCTTGACCTTTAAAGGAGGGGGGCCATAAAACAAAACAAAATAGTTAAGAATTAAACATTTAAACGCATATCATTTCAAGCACTTACTCAAAAAAAAGTAAAAAAACAAAACAAAAGACAGCGGGACACAGAGAGAGAGAGAGAGAGAGAGAAAAAAAGAGAGAGAGGGAGAGAGAGAGAAATAGAGTACATTTATTAAGATTCTATGACTTTTAGGGGGTGTTTCGCCTTGTTTTCGGAACTGAGGTAAATTTTGTAAGCCTCGTAATTTGTGATGGATAAGATCAAACTTGATGAAACTTATATATTTAATATCACCATAAAAATTCAATTCCTTTTATGTATATATTGGTATTAAAAATTCGTTTCAATTTACGATTTGTAAATTTACGTAATTTGTGATGGATAAGATCAAACTTGATGAAACTTATATATTTAATATCACCATAAAAATTCAATTCCTTTCATGTATATATTGGTATCAAAAATTCGTTTCAATTTACGATTTGTAAATTTACGAGTTTTCCACAGAAATTCGTGTGTGTAACCCACATAAATTCAAAATTCCCGATACTTTTTGAACAGACCTCGAATTTATACCCAAAACAGTTCGTGGTAACGAACTGTAGTAAGGAGCGACCCGGCTCAATAGTAACCGAAACTCTTAAAACGAAATTTTGATACCAAAATATACATGAAAGGAATTGAATTTTTATGCTGATATTAAATATATAAGTTTCATCAAGTTTGATCTTACCCATCACAAGTTACGAGGCTGACAAAATTTACCTCATTTTCAAAAGCAAGGCGAAACACCCACTAAAAGTCATAGAATCTTAATGGAAATCACAAGATCAGATTCAGCGTATCAGAGAACCTTACTGTAGAGGTTTGAAGCTCCTGTCTGCAAAAATGTGGTATTTTGTATTTTTTGCCAGAAGAAAGATTGCAGATGCGTGTTTATTTGTTTGTTTTTTTTTGTGTTTTTTTTTCCCAGGGGTGATCGTATCGAACCAATGGTCCTAGAATGTGGCAAGAGGGATCACTCTGGCTGAAACTAAAAGTTCTAGTGTCCCTTTAAAGTGACCAAAAACTGGAGGGCAACTAGGCCCCCTCCCACGCTCATTTTTGTCCCTAACCTAATGTCTACGACTTAATTGCTGGATTTTCCAGTATTATTTAAAAAACAAAGAGAAATTAAATAAAAAAAAAATTTCAACCGAAAGTAAGGAGCAACATTAAACTTGAACCGAACAGAAATTATTACGTATATGAGATGGTTCGTCCCCTCCTCAGTACCTTGCTCTTTACGCTTAAGTATTTATAGTAATTTCAAAGGAGCTATTTATTCTAATTAAACGCCCTTTGTGTTTCAGGGGTCATTCTTAAAGAACTGGTACAAATTTCGAACTTTAGCGTAAAGAGGGAGGTACTGAGGTAGTGCTGGACGCCCGAGCATGTCACCAAACTACAAAAACATTAATGAAAAAAAATAGTTTAAACTAACGGTGATCATTGAATAACCGTTAGAAAAGCTGCTCAGGATTTAAGCATATTGATTGGCACTTGACACTTGATTTTTATCGATGATTTGGGTACAAGACACTTGCCGTCAAATTCGTATCAACATTAATCAATTTTGACCGCAACCAGCATCGCATCAACACTGCTGCGGAACTGTTGTACTGTGTCCGTGACAAGCCAAATTCGCCCAAGAGGACCATAACTGGTGAGAGAACATGGATTTATGGCTAAGACATGGAAATCAAGGATCAGTCATCGTAATTGGAGCGGCTGGATGATCCAAGACCCATAAAAGTGTGCTAAGCTCGCTCAAATGTGAAAATTATGCTGACTGTTTCATTCGATAGAACGGACTTCGTGCATCATGAGTTCTCACCGCAGGTAGGAATATCAGTAAGGATTATTACCTGCTAGTTATGCACCTTGTTAACGTTTCTGCTCACTCATAGCTGCTTTTATGCTGATTGTTATATAAAAAAAAGCACAAACACACACACGAATAATACAGCCACTGTATTCCCCAAAAGAGTCCTCTTGTCATTTTTCTGCTCCCAAAATTGAAAAGACATATTAATGGACGACTCTACGCTACGATTGATGAGATAAAGATGGCATCGAACAAGTACCTGAACGGCATCCACAAAAAAATAATTTCTGAAGTGCTTTGAGGATTGTAAAAAAAAGTTGGCACTAGTGTAAAATATATGTTGTGTATTACTTAGGAGGCAAAATAGACATAAATAAACAATTAAGTATTAAAAAAAATTGCAATACCTTTTGAACAGACTTCCTATATTTGGAGAGACAAAAGATAACTTGGAACCTGTTTGATGAATGATCTTGACTGTCAGGTTGATTAGAGTCTTAACCTTTAAATTCCTCATTGACACATTAACAAATATATTTGTTAAGGCAAGTATTGGATATTTACAATAGTTCTGAATATAATATTAAATACTAAAGTTTTAGTTTGAACCTTAAACTAAAGTTACTTTAAATGTTAAAAAGAATACAGATTACCCTCTGCATGGGATGAAGGATGCCACTAGGGTTGTCAATTCACGGAAATTCATTTTGTTTTTAAATTTTTTCAATGAACATACTAAAAAAGCTGTTTTTAATTAAAATCCCAATTTTAATGAGAATTTATAATAGGCATGGTCCTGTCACATCCTAAAGTTTGACTTTTCAATTTCAATGTTCTACGAATGTAGATTGTAGCATCAATGTAGAGCATTGCAAATCAGAAATTTGCAATCACTGAGTATTCTTCTAATACTCTAATAGCAAATGCTTGACTGTCTAAAATGAAGTTTGGGGTAACTGCTCTTTCAACTTAGATTGCTAGGTGTTATGAGAGTTTATACCAATTATATCAACAAGTTCTTGTGTTAAGAGGACGACAATGCTCAAGAAACTATGCGAGAAAAAAAGTTGGTTCCCTTCCCCAAAAAAGGTCCAAAGGTTTCTCCGTCCATTCGCTTGAAACTTACGACTGCTTTCATAACGTCGTTTTCAGAAACTAGACGGGGGGAGTATTTTCAACATATACAATGAAAATGTAAGAATTTTTTTTGTTCCCCCTTCCCCCCTCCAACTGGAGTAACTAATATACTTGTTCTTTTGACACATAACTTCGAAGAGGAAAATTGGGTTATTGAATGTCCATTTTAAGATCAAATCTTATATAAAGATGGCACTGTAATATGAACCAGTTAAAATAGAAATGAAACAAAATTCGTGTAGTCTAGCAACAGAAAAACTAAAGAAAACGGTGGAATTATAGAAAAGTGCAACTCTTAAATACGCTTAATAATTTTAGCTCAATCTATGGCTGCCTAAGATGTTTTGGTTATGTGAATTTGAGTTTGCATGGCTAGAGATTTAAGTCTATTTCAGTTAAAACAAAATATAAAAAAATTCGAATAGTCTCTTTATTAATAGAAAAACTCAAAAACGACGGAATTACAACAAAAACGACTCTTATCACATGTACACTAGTGCCATATAAATAAAAAAAGAGGAAGCACAGAATCAGTATAATGCCACGAACGTTTTGCATACAATGAACAAGAAGTGTGAGCGCAACATTGTATACTTGATTGAATCTACAAAATTAAATAACGGTTCAAAATTGTCAAAGATAAGTTTTTTCGAACCTAAAGATACTACTAAAATCCATAATAGATTCTTAGAAATTAGCATACTTGTATAAACCATATTTCAGAACCCTCGGAAGATAAATATACTTTAATTAGGTGAGGGGGCTACTATTTCAGAGAAACCGAGGGTATATACAACAGCATTCAAAGTTTCTTATTCTTTAGTATTTTTTGCTCGTATATTCTATGGGCAATAATTGAATTCAGGTTTAAGAAAGGGGTTGGTGTTACACCCTCTCTCCACATATTCCCATTTTAGTATTTATGCTTAATTACATATGGAATTTTTAAGTGGGGGTATTCTTGAACAATTCAGGAATGTTCATCAATCATTTCAGTTCATTTTATTTATAAAATCAAATACATTTAACTAATATGTAAGTCCCTGCCCAAAGAAAGATGCAAAAAAGCACTTTCGACCGGGAAAACTTTTAAAACTGACCTAAATGCCTGTGCGTTTTTTATTTTAATTGTGAAAGGCTTTTTTGTTGAAAAAGGTTCGCAACCTAGCTTTTTATTAGTGTCTTTGATTCTTAAATAGAACTATGCTTTTCTGCTTATTTTTTTTATTTATTTAAATATAAAAAAGACGACTTAATTTATGTAAGTGGATAAAATTCTAGTTTATTTACCTTTTACTATCTCGGAAAGGGGTTAGGTTAGGAAAATAAAACTGTCAGTAATGAATCCTGGGCCGAAAACATACCTTGGGAAGCTTCATGTTAACCGCCTTGTGATTTCTGAGTCTTAGAAATTTGCCCACTTGACAGGTCTTATACCTATTGGAATTTTGACAAAACAACTGCCATAACAATGTTTTTTTAAACTTAGGAAATCTATTTGCAGATCTTTGTAACCTCATAAATAAGTTTGAGTAAAGTTGTGAAGCTGAAAACAGTTTTCTTGCACTTCATTAAAGCAAAGAATCTATTTTGCAAAGTTTCACTCTTCTAACCCAAAGATTTCCAAAGGTCAGCACCCTCTAGGTGGAGAAAGAGTGGAGGTATGTACTTCAAAATACCTTCACGGGACAAACTTTAGTCCGTGAACCCATTCCTAAAAGTTTCATTTTCCTAACCTAAATCCTTTCAAAGATAGCAAAAAGTAGCTGAACTAGAACTTTACCAAATAAGTCTTGTTATTATTTGTAACTTGTATAATTGACACTTGTATGTATTATTTTGTATTTTTCCCGTGAATGTTTTATTTTGTATTTTTTGCATGAATAACTAATTGATCTTTCCAAGAATCATTATCCCTTTCATATTTGAAGGTACTATAGCATGGTATAAGTAAATTTGGGAAAGATCTTAAGCTCAAACAACTTGCAATATTTGTTGAATTAGGTAAGTGGAAAAAGCTTATAGCTAAATGGCGAAAGAAAATTAAAACATCAAACTTCGTATTTCTAGCAGACATACTATACATTCTTAAATACAGAACAAAACACAAAGTAAGTACACTAACGTTCTATATAAGCAATATCTGAAGAATAGTACGAAAATGCCAAAAATATTTTACATGATAATGAATCACCATCGTCAATCAACGTCATATGAGGCATATGACATCGGTCATATGACGTTATAAAACTTTAAGGTAGAATAACGAAAAGTCTACTCCAGAAACATTTCTATTGACAAAAATAACAATCAAAAATCCAAAAATATAACAAGGTCAAGTCAAAGACCTTTCTGACTAGCATCCACAATCCAATTATACAGTAAATTCATTTTTAAGACACTAAAAAATCGAAGTTTCTGAAAGCCTTTAAAATTGAAGCTTAATATTAATAAAGATAATATTTAAACTATGTACAATATCATTGAAGTCAATAGATAGTGACTTTGGCCATAAATAAAATATTTGGCAGTGTTAAAAAAGGCTTGCAATCCCGCGTATTTTTATACCTGACCACATTTATAGTCACTGTAGGGAGTGGGGGAAGGGGTGGTGGCGGACATTCCTTTCCGAGCTGGACATTAAAATTTAAAGTGATTATTTTAAAGAACCAATTCAATTTATGAAAATATAAATTTTCACGCTCATTGAGATTGGTTATCGCTTCCAGGAATCTCCGTAAAATACCTTAAAAATGCTTTAAGAAATAAACGTTTGGACTTGCAAGGTTATTTTGAGAATAATTAGACGCATTACGACTTAAATACGAAAAAATCAAAAGGGGTACCAGAATAAGAGCGTATTATATTCTTTCATAACTGCGGAAATGTATCACTATAGTGATTTAATTTGGTGACCGACAGAAGGCTAAGGGAACTGAACGCCTATTTTAGCTTTGAAATGCAAAGAATGTTAATTTGCGATTTCACAAATGTGAAAACCAACTGTCTAATATTGCGTCAAGAACTAAAGGTCTTTTAGCCTCTGAAAACCAGGTATTACTCCATCAACCTTTCTTACTTTACAAAATATTAGTTAAATTTAGGTAAATAATAAGTTTTGCCATTCATTTGCCATTATTATTAGTTCTTTGTCAAAACGAAAAAAAAAATTCAGCAAACAAGAACGTTATAGGATAATTAGTGTTCTACATCAATGTCTGTTAATGAAATTGAAAAAAAAACTTGAAATATGTAATTTTGTGCGTCATATTTCCCTGTATAGATCGTTATGACAAAGCATAAAATAATCATAGTCATATTTTGCCATTTAAAATCAACTGATTTCTCACTTGACACTTCTAAATCATCACAACCGAACAACCGGATTATTAATGTTAAATATGGATGAGGCTTTCTCTATTATCAAAAATTATCATTAAAAGAGAATTTCAAATGGTATATATAAACCAACTCCACCCCTCCCTCCTACCTACCTACATTTATTGTTTTTTTTTCGCTTCGGTTGTAACTACAAGATTAGAATACTCCAATTTTTATTTCAAATATAATCATCTCACAAATTTCTCAAGTGAAATGCCAATACTCTCTCAACGAAACTCTCTCTCAGCCCACTCCTTGAGTTTTTAATGGACTTTCTCTTAAATTTCTGTTTCCAGGTCTAGTTTGGCTTAAGAAGACAAAAATTAATGCAGAGACTAATATGTAATTCTAGAGGATCCAGCACGAGTTCTAAATCGTTATCTATTACCGCTACTGCTAAAAACTCGTCTCAAAGTTCAGCTATCAGAGACTGACACTCAGCAAAATTCCTTTTCCAAAAGTCTGCTTAAAGCATCAGATTTTTTCAACCCTCAAAATATCCCAAAATAATTTATGTAGTACCTAACAACCTCATACCACCTTAATTTGCTGTGTTCAGCCTTTCCCTTACTCGGCTGCATATAATTAATGAAAATTGCCTCTAATTTATGATTCCTGCTACAAAAATTTTAAATATTTATCCCGCTGTCAACTCCTCATCTGTTAGCGTTGATTTTTACAAGTGATTAATAGCAGTTAGATCCAGTTAAAAAAAAAAAAATAGAAACAGTTAAAACACTACCTATCCCAAATTTTTAGCAACTCAGATGGCGTTGTAAATAATAAATAGATTGGCTGTGGCAGTTCAAATATTGTTACATGATTCAAAATAAATGCCTTTAGGAACTTCGACTGTTGAGACTGATGCGCTATTTGTTCAGAGCTTTCCCCATACTCCCAAGAGACGGAAAAACAAGTATTTTTGTTAAAAACCCAACTTTTACCTACTTGTAAAAGTGTAAAAAAAGATATAACACGTTTTTTTTAACCTGAAAGTATCTCAAGAATCAATGGAACGTGGGGAAACAGACTGGATCCATCTAACAGGCCTCTTGAGCTTATAAAGTCGGTTTATAAGGCCGCTATTCGCCAAAAGTGATATAATAATATAACCAGGTGATATAAAAAAATCACCTTTAAAATTATTTTATCACAGCACAGAGCCTCCCTGTGTTTTTTAGCTTTACTTACAAAGAAAGGAATATGAACGTGATAATAAATATATAGCACTTATGTATGACATTTAGCACAAAAATAGCATATACGTACATTTTGTTGAGGACTTAAATATAGCCAATGCGATATACAGGTGCAAGTTTAAGGGCTTTTCATAGCCAGAAACACCCATGCATTCAGATAAAAATATAAATTATTATTTTTTTTTTATATCTGAATCAGCGTTGCACTTATTTCGAAAGGCCTCGGCTGTCTTAAATCGTCAATATAGGACCCATCATTATCAGCCATTGAAGGGTAAAGAATACTTCGACTCGGTGATTTACGGTTTGGCACCAGAGCAGGTTTTAAAGGGAAAAATATTTTACGAGATAAAAAGTAAACAAATATTAAAATTAAAATTGATATCAACATAAAGAAAAAACCAATTGCAACAAGTAAAACAATATTTTCAATAGAAACGGACCAAGGAGATTTAGTTATAACACACTGTTGAAAGGATGATTTTGACGAGTAGTCAATTTGATTTTCGAACGTCGTACAAACTTCATAATCAAAGTAGCCAGTTGGTATGTTACGAAACGTTATGCTTTGCACACTACAGTTCAGAATTTTATACAGAACAATTTTTTCATACTCAAAGATACCCAAGTATACTAAACAATCTGGGGTTGAGATTCTCATAAATATTGATATTGTATCAATTTCTGTAACATTTGCATGAAATGCAGTAAGCTCAGCCCTTGGTTCAACTGAATAGCTTTCATATTCTTCGTTAGAGTCAACTATAAATGCTAACTTTCCTTCAGTTTCTACCCTTGAGCCCGTATACACAAAATTGTCTGTACAAGATGGCAGAAGTGCTGCGTTATCACCGCTATGGTGCTCAAGTAGCACTAAACAAAGTCTATAGGTGGAATTAGTTTCCAATATTGCACCAGCAAGAAGCATTAACTTCAACTTTGAGCTCATCTCAAGCTTAGTTGAGTCGCAAGAGAGAGGTAGCTGCTCTATAAGTGTCTCGTGGGTATCGTCAACAGAATATATAAAAAGCAAATCGCAACTGAAAACATCATTAATTGTTTGGACATCCCACTCAACCAATATGCCTGCACCATCTTGAGTCAAATTAACAAAACGAAGAACACCGGTAGATGATATGATTGGCTCATATGAGTCGTACTCGGAAGAAAATTCTTCGGAGGTACATGTTAGCATATCTGCCTTTAACTCACTTAAGTGGGCATTCTCTAACTCTGGGGGTGTTGCACAGACTGCAGTACCCCCGTCGACGTCTATGTCGTTTTCTTGGAGCCATTCAACAAAATCACGAATCTGACAATCACAAGACAGGGGATTATCTGAAAAAAAAAAGAAATTAGCTGTTTAGATTTTAGATAATCAATGATTTTGAGCAAGAGTGTGTTTTGATATCAAATCAAAGCTAGATCGACGTAAAAGAGGAGTATGTATTTGAAAAACTTGTAAGAACCTGGAGTGTTCAGAGGTACTTCGAAGAAAGCTTAAAGCAATGAACAACAATCCTCGTCTTATTCGGATAAAACAAAATGAATAAATAAGGAATGATTAAACTGGGCTTTAATCCTAATTTTCCATTAGTAATACTTCGAAAATCATCGTTCCATTTTGGCAACATCAAAATAAATGGCAAAGCTTTTCTTTGGAAATAAAAAGGTCTCGATAGGACATGGGACTATCGCCATAAAAAGATTTTTAACTCAGTAGGAGCCAAGCCTCCTTCCAAAAAAGGGGATTTGAATTCCGGGTTCACTTTTAAAAGGAAAACACTTCTCAAAATGCTAGAAATTAACTTAAGCTGCTTTTTGGAGCAGATGATTCTAACTGTGTCTGCTTTCAAAATGTCAGTCAGTGGATCCCGACTAAAAAAAAAAAAAAAAAAAATGGAAGTAAAATGACATATTCGAATTAACAGGAGTTAAATTAAAGCGGAATAGTAACCACTTGGAATACTGCTACGAACATCCAATGCTAAAAGACATTCCCTAAAACAAACCCGTTTTGAGGTCTAGGCAAAGATATTTTAAATGAGATTACGTTAGTCATTTGCTACTTCTTGAAACAAAATTCCTGGGACAGGCAAGGTCAAATTTGTCCAAGGCGCGAAACGGCCATTACCAAAACCTCAAACTACATGATTTTCATTTCATTTCCACGAAGCGAGCCCAATTTCTAATTTTAAACCACCACTTAGCAGCTCTATAGAATTACAATTGCGTTAGAATTCTTTTTTTTCACTATATATATATATATATATATATATATATATATAGAATGTATATATATTCATTCAAGTGCTGGTCTATATTAATCACTAATTTAGGAAAACAGTCTTCCTTTTCTCCTTCTGTCTCTTTTTTTTTTTTTTTTTTTTTTTTTTTTTTTTTTTTTTTTTTTTTTTTTTTTTTTTTTTTTTTTTTTTTTTTTTTTTTTTTTTTTTTTTTGTGTTTGTGCTGTAGCATTGGTGATTTCTCTTTTCATGATATATATATATATATATATATATATATATATATATATATATATATATATATATATATATATATATATATATATGTATATATATATATATATATATATATATGGATACTGTATGAGTGTCTGTCTGAACGTCTGTCTGTGTATCTTTTATGCGTTGCTACATTGTTCAATTCATCTGATTGCCAAGAAACTTTAATAAGTCGTTAAGTACACTCACGCAAAGGTTTTAAAACACCTCAATACCAAATAATTGACAGTTTTCCCCTGTCAAATTTTTGCATTTTCTGGATATTCAATTAAAGAAATTATGAATTCCGTCATCAACCACACTTCCAAAATTATAAAATTTCTTTTTTAGTAAATTCTCTGAATTGAGTATCTAACATTATTTTTCAAATACTTTCGTTGTTTTACAAGTAGGGAAAATTTTCCACTGTGGAGGGGGGATTTCCATATTTTAATTAAGGGTGGTGACCCGAGGCTAATATAAATTCTTCCAAATAAATATAGTATTCGAATTTTGCAAGATTTTGCAATCTCTGAACTTAAATCATACGGAACAGGTGTACCAAAGACAATCTTTTGTCATTTCTGTGTGCTTATTCAGGCTATTTACAGTGATTGCTGGATTTCGCAGGTTATTAAGATGTGAGTTTTATATATTTGTTTGTTGTTTGTGTGTGTGTGTGTGTTTGTGTGTTTTTTGTTTTGTTTTTTTTCTTTTTCTTTATATGATGCATTTAAATTAGCTTTACTTTTTGCCATGATAAAGGCTCCCCGACGTGAAGTCGAAATATTCGGATTTTATGATTTAATGTTGTTTTTTGTTTGTTTTTCATTGTTTTATTCAAACTGTCCCCATGTTTTCTCTCTCAAGTTCTCTTTGCTTGTGGAATCACAAAAAATTGGTAAGATATTTTGTATAAATGTATGGTAAAAGACAACTTTATCCAATCTGGAATTAACTCCATTCTGGAAAACATAGGTTTGTGTTTACCAATTCAGTACATTATCGCGATGCTTTTCGTTTTGTTTTGTTTTGTTTTGTGGACTCAATTCCCTAATGAAGGAGAGATTTTAGGGAGATTGTTCCCTCGGAGGGAGGAAAATTTTCCGGGAAGGGAATTTAAAATGCCGGTGTTATTAATACGCGGAAGAATTTTGTGCGGGGAAGGGGGAATTTTCCACGGGGGAGAATTTTTAAGAAGGATTTTCCTTATAGGGGGATTTTCCACAGGAGAGTCTTCTAGGAAGATGGGGTTTCTTGTTTTTTTTAAGATTGCAGCAACACGCAACGGGTAAGCTGTTATTTATATAAAATATAGAGTCTATCCAAAATAAATTAAAGCGCAACATATCTACTCTTAAAAAAAAAAAAAAAAAAAAAAAAAAAAAAAAAAAAAAAAAAAAAAAAAAAAAAAAAAAAAAAAACGGATCGAAACGAAGAGGTTCATCTGTTTTTTATTCATAAGGTCAATAGCATTAATTTTAAATAAACCAAATTGAATTGAAAAGATCTTGAGACTCATTAGAGTTCCAAATTACACTTTCAGAAGAAACACACGAACATTTTGAAAGGGGAAGGAAGTCTCTATGTTTCGCGAGAACGAATCAAAGGTCTGGAGAAAAGAGGGCAAGAAACTCTGCTCTTTTGACATACAAAAGATATAGTTTTCCCCCAAAAACACATTTTTCTATATTTTAAGGGGGTCACTATTTCCTTTTCATTGTATTGTAGTTATCTTTGTTAGCAATCCAAAAACGAACTACTTTTTGGCAGTGGCGCCATTTGGGGGGGCAGGGGGGGGGGGCCATGGCCCCCCCTGATTTCTGGAGGGGCCCAATTTCAACCACGTAATTCTTTGTTTATTCGTCCTTGTTCTACTTTTTTCTCTTTTTTTTACCGTATTTCTACTGTGAATTATTACTAAATAGCAAATTCAAGATACTCGACGATTATTGCATTTCAAGAAAGTATCCTGTTTTTGCCGTTCTCCCTAATTAATTTATGGTCACCCTTAGTTTCTCGTTACCCTTCATCAAATAAACAACCGTGAAACAGTGTTGAGTTGTGTTCAAGTTCAAATCGGATTATTGAAACATGAGTTCATCCGGTGCGAGTGGTGCAAAAAAAAGGAAAATAAAAGCCCAATGGAAAGAAGAAGAAACAAAGATGCAACGACGATTGGCTTCGTTTTTCAAACCGACTGTAAGTAAATCTACCACATTTTAAATTTTGTTTCGTCGACCAATCTTACTGAACGAACCAGAACAAGAGCTACGAGCTCATATGGCACTTGTTACGAGTAGGCAGTACAACAAAGGAGATGAGCCCGTCACAAACCACACCCGCCACCCCAAAAATGCGGTTCGGAGCTAGAAATAGAATATGCAGTTTCACTCAAGTCGGTGCATTTCTGGCATCGCCTCGGAGCATCTGGAGCAGATGACTGTTGTAACTTCCAAGTTTCAGCACAATAAACCTATTCAAATGAACGTGCTCAAATGAACGTTTTTTCTCTGTGTTGACGTTTGTGAAGGACTACCTCCGGACAACGATGGAAAACGAGCGACTTTCGCATTTGCTGCTTATATTCTCTGAGAAAGCTGCAGTGAAGGAGCTCAATTTTGAGAAGCTTGTCGACGACTTCGCAAAAATGAAGCAAAGGAGATATCCATTGCTGAAGTAACTGTACGTAAGTTTCTGATTTATACAGTAAATGTTCTATTTTGGTACTGTTTTTGGTCCCTAAATAAGCTGCAAAATGCGAACCCCAAAGGTAGTACGGTACCTAAAGGCATGTTCGAAAATTTTAAAATTTTTAAGGCTGGATGGGGGCCCAAAATCGATTTTTGCCCCCCCCCCTAAGGTTTTCTGAAATGGCGCCACTGCTTTTTGGATAGTATAAGCTAGTAAAAAAAGCTGATATAAATAGTCGAGCTAGGCTTGACGAGCCCTCAATAAAGGAGGAACCCGTGCTAATAGTAATCGAAATTCAAAAAAAGAAAAATTCCTTATAACAATATATACATCCAAAGAATATGTTTTTCATAGCGATTCCAAATACGTAACATTAATAAAGTTTTCTATGATGTCCATTCTATATGATCACCATTTCTTGATAATGATCCCTGAACAAAAATAAGCATCCATCATAAATATTTACATCATCAAGCCAGCCTAAATTTATTTTTAAGTTTCCAGTCGCTTTCAACTAAGAATACGAATTTTCGTTTGTTTCTGAGAAAGATGGCAACAAATCCATGCTTTTCTATTTTCGCTTTCAACTAAGAACACGAATTTTCGTTTGTTTCTGAGAAAGATGGCAACAGATTCATGCTTTTCTATTTTTTGCTTGTTCTTCCTTGTTGCTGTTTGTATTTGTGTTATTGTTTTTCTTTTTTTTTCTTTGTTGTTGTTTATGACGCAGTCGCACTGAATCAGCGGTCTTATAACATTAGAAAAGGGATTGTTCCAACGGATACTAAATGTTATATTGCATTAATTAAGGTGACAAATTAAGTAAATTAAGCTAACAAAGGAGGCTATATGCAATATCTCGGAAACGGCTCAGGATATGAAACTGAAATTTTTAGGGAATGTCGAGGGGGAATGGACGCTAAAATTTGGTTTAGAGCTGAAATGAGAGACTCTATATGCCTCTTACCTTGGGACGGGTAATTAATGGGTTGTAGCATCGTTTAAAATTTTGATGGAATATTAGGCAGAGGAGGATATGGAGGCTAGTATATTTTAAAGTTGGACTTGGGGGATCAAGGGGAGTTTGTAAAGGAAAATGAATTTTGGAAGAATATCTGGTTTGGATTCTTATTGTGAAGTATTTGATTTTCTTTTTTCACGCTAATCTGCTTAAAAATTTCAGGCGATGAAGACTCCTAAATACAAAATTTCTGAAGCAAGAGAACCTTAATCAGGAAACAATTGTAGTTGCATTTATTCTTGTTATCATATTTTAATTTTTGTTTTTTAACATCAAAACTTTTAGACATCCTTTTACTAAACAAAGTCGCAATACATTTATTTAAATATGACATCAACTAAAACAAAATAGCACACGACAAGGTTCTTATGACGAAATGATCGATCGATGTAAGTCTGGATTCAAGGTTTTAACGAGATTAGAGTCGGCGTGGATTCAGACCTATAGAAGGCCAAAATTCTACAGATTTTCAATCTCTTTGAATAATATTGTTCACCAAATCCCCCCAAAATAATATAGTTAAAGTTGTTATTAATTTTTGTTGCACAATTTTGTCCTATATAAATAGCCAAATCTTGGTTTCTTAAGCAGAAAAACTTAAGAAAAAACTTTAGAAATATTCCTTCTATAAACCAATACAAACACATTGTCAATTTACAAGGTAACGGAAAAAATATTATTTAAAAAACGGTTCAAAAAAGAAGTTTTTCAAAGAAGAGTAAAGAGTAACTATTGTTATTAAATAATTAGGAAAGAGTAAAAAATTCAAATATTTTTCTCCTTTCTTATTTTTGTATTAATTTGTGTATATTTTTCTCCTTTCTTATGAGTTCCTAAATGAGTTTTTTTTATATAAAGCTTTAGTGTAAACAGGGAGGGGCTGAGGAGGGGACAGCCTCATGTACGGAATGCTCATAATTTCTGTTCATTTAGAATTTTGATAACGTTTTCAGCAAAGCGCAAATGACACTCTGACTATTAGAAACATTTTCCTGTTTATGGCAGTTGCTGCTCGTTTTAAGTTAAAAACCTAAGTGAAGAACCATTACTTTCATTGTATTATCCCCGCTCGCTTTGTATTGAATTTAAAAGGAACAGAAAATGCCAGAAATAAGGATAGGACTACCATTCCCCTATACTTTCTAAAAGTCAGGGCGCAATCAGCGCTTTACTAAGATATTATAAATACATTAAAAGTGTTCTTTTATAATTGTAACATTCAAAATCAAAGCAGAGACTTCCAGGAATTAGTACCTTTATGTATTAAGCGATCAATCTATTTTAACTAATTCTTCAAATTACTTTTTTTTATTTTTTGACAGCGTTTTAGGTTTTTTTTCGCAGGCAAACCTCAGGTGCTGAAATTATCCTTTGGCACAGGAATACTCATATGGTTCGAAAATCCAAAATTTCTGGTACTAACATCTTTATTGCTAAGTCGATAGCTATACAAACTGGGCATGATTGGTTACCGGTTACGCTTGACTCAAGGCCGTATTTAGAGGAGGGGTTAGAAGGTTTGAACCCCCCCCCCTCCCGAAATGTTTGTACGACCCGTACAGACG
Organism: Artemia franciscana; assembly: GCF_032884065.1. Lineage (NCBI taxonomy): Eukaryota > Metazoa > Arthropoda > Branchiopoda > Anostraca > Artemiidae > Artemia > Artemia franciscana. Next base: position 21,529,078 of record NC_088876.1, on the reverse strand, counting down.
TAATAAAAATGTATAAAAGCACATTTTTATACGTTTTTTAAATTTATTTGTACTCCCCTCCCCCCGAAAAAATTCCCCCAACAAAATCCTGGATACATCCCTGCTCTGTAGTACCATTTAAAAAAGTTTTTAAAAGAAATCAAATTATCTTCAGGGGCGATGAAAACAATAGTAGTGACTCTTAGTCACCAAGGGTACTTTCCGTCATAAAACAATCTGCAACAAAGGATTCAAACATTACTAATAGAGCGTAACATATGAAATTTTTCATTAATCCTACAGGAAATAGAACCCGAGCGAAGAATGCAGCATTTGGGCCACCCAAAGGGAGAGCTTTTATCTGCTGCGAAATGATGTATGAACCAAGTTGACAGGGAGATAGGGTTAATTTTCATTATCACATCCCGCCAGGGTGGTATGATTATAAGCAATTAGTTGACAGCAATGTTGCCTGAAATTCATGTTTTGGCTGGAGTGTCAGCACATGAAAGAATTTTGATAACATATTAATCGGCCCAACATTGGATTACAGGGAGGAGTTGTGCACTAGGTTGACAGCATATTATTGAACTAGGTGGTCAATCGGCCTTCATTAGTAGTTATCAGCGAAATTTCAATTCTCACCAGTCCAATATGCGTTTTTAGGGCCAAAGAGGCGGAATTAAAGCATAATAGCATAATTTGGCTGGGTGAATAGTTTTAATTATTGGTTATATTGAATCTTCAGTAAAATTATAAAAACTTTGAGTTTTGGTCAGAAAAAGTTTTGGATTTCATATTGAAACGGGAAGAACTTAAGTGACACCTGTGTTACAGATCCATAATGCTAAAATTGTCGCTGTGCAAAATAGTGCCAGGCTAAGATCCAACCTACCCCTCAGAAGATTTAGTTGTGAAAGAGGACCTTAAAAAACAAGTATATTTTGGGCAACAGCATTTTTCCGATTTATGTGGTTTTCTAAGTTCACTACCCTTTTGTACGAAGTGTCATATTTCTTTAAGATATACCAGATTGTAGAAATTATGTGAATTTCTGGTCTTCCCCCCTGGACAAGGAGGGCTACCTCATTCCCAGCTCCATCATTACCTGTGATTGCCAACAGAATATCCACAGAGAGGTATGGTGGCATGGGTAACTTGGTTGTAGGTACAAAGTTATGTGCAAACATGACCTATGGGACCAATACAACAAAATATAGGAGGTGGGGCAAGGGTGTTTTATATTTTTAAATGAAGGGATTTTCGAAATTAATTTTTTTTTCAATTGCTAAAGCCTCAGCAGTAGTGGGGAGACTAAGTGCCCTTTGGAGGAAACCTTCTATCAGCCGTAGGACCAAGATGCGCATATACAATGCTTCGGTGGGATCCGTGATTCTTTACGGAGCCGAAACTTGGCCAGCCACTCAGTCTGTGCTTAGTACCGTAAATATAGCCCAAACAAAACATCTTCGCCACATTGAAGGACTACGCTTGCACGATTTTGTTAGCAACGAGAACCTCAAGGTTTTAACTGCTCAAACGCCCTTCTCAGTCCAACTCGCCCAACGAACACTACGCTGGTACGGGCATCTCCTTCGCATGAACCCCGACACTCCCGCGCGAACGATTTTTGACTTTGATCCCCCAACCAGATGGAAGGACACGACAGGTGCCTTCAACGACAGGTCCACATCCTTGCAGGAGACCGGTCCAAATGGAGGCACCATGTAGCATCACTCTCGACGCCGGAAGCATTTCGGCAGGAGCAATAAGCCAAGATTTTTTAGTGTTGATATAAAAAAGGTATTCTTCAAAATTCAGGGGGTAGGTGTTTTCCTGTCTTTTTTTAATATGCTAATTCCACGGTATATTTTCATCAAAATGTTCCTACCGACAGACAATTATCTGTTCAGATTTACTAAGACCAATGTAATTCCCCTGGACCCCCTGGACAAAGGTGAATCCTAAAATTGCGATGTAACATATTTTAATACTTAAGTAGAAAAACTGACGAAAAAACGTACGGATATTTTTGATATTGACCGATAATAAAACTATCTCATTTAAAACGACCAGGAAACAAATTTAAAAAAAACATTTTTCAGAAAGAAAAAAACTTCCAACAAAAGTACCAAACCATATACAATCGAAGACGAGCAGAAATTAATTCATTTAATAATTCCAACGTAAAACAACCAGAAATTACTACCAGCGAATGTATCAAACCCGAAATGAACATTAAAGTGAAATTAATAATCACAGTAAGCATAAAGAGAGCATGTACAATTATTTTGCTGTAGAGAACGGACAGAAATTTACCACAAACAGGAGCAGGACTACAAAATGGAGCCTTCGCCTAAAAATGCACTAGAAAAAGATGAGATTTGATAAGATTAAATTTTAGGGAAACAAGAAATACGACCACTTGCGTTTAAGGTAGTTTATACATAACAAAAGGAAATCTATATTGTGAATTTGTGCAAAGAGTTCAACCAATTTATTAGAATAAAGAGCAATACAATACAGGGATTTTTAAACCCCTGATTAGAAGTTTTTGATCATGGAAATAAAAATGGTGCCCTTATCATTCTTGTCTTTCCAGTTCAGAAGGCACCATGTGGCACCTTACGCCAAACTTATTCAGCCAAAGCTTACTCGAGGTACATAGAGAGAGGCAGTAACTTTCAAATGAGCCATTAAACATCTCAGATGCCTAACGATTTTGGGTAGGAATAAACACAGAGCTTTTATCACCAAGATTAATCGAATAGATAGTTACAACTTTTGAATCAGCTTCAAATTACGAATCTTTTTTCACTTGACTTTTTTTCAAAACAAGTTTTTAAATTTTTGGTTACTATAAGCTAAGGTTCTTTCTTTACTAAGGGGACAATCATGGGTCAATGAGAGCGGCAAATATTCGTACTCTAGTCTCTATCTATAAGCAGGGGCATAGCCCCAGCATTTTTGTTGGGGGGGGGGCAAGAGGAGCCCCTATCTAGATATTCAAAGGGCAAGGGCTGCATGATATTTTTTTCAAATTATTCCCCCCCCAAACGAACTCCTGCCTATAAACGGCTTCAACTGATGAAATGCAATGTCGAAAATTAATAATTATTAATGGGTTTCCAATTTGCCGTTGCTCTGCAATCATTGACCTCAATAATTCTCCATACACATGGTCCATAAAATAAAATAAAGGATACTAGCCTACATGTAAATGAGCCGCTACCAACCACAGGAGGAAATTTTTGAAGAAGTTCTAAGGAATTATTAAGCAAAAAATTCAAATGCACTTTAGAACACACCTTTCGCTATCTATAGTTTCCCACATCCAAATGCCTTCAGAAACCCTCTCAAGAGGAACACGTCCCGCCACCTTTTCTTAAAAATTATACGACTATTTTACATTGTTTTATTACAAAACAATAGCTTTTCGCCTGAGTCAACGTTAAATCGTGACCAAATAAAGGGCCCATACTAGTCTTTCACGGAAATAAGAAGGGTGCTGAATGGTACTACTGTTAATCCAAAGGGACTAGGAAAGCGTGACGGGTTGACAACATCCTGTCATTTGTCGCAAATTGAAAAGAATTTTACAGCCGTTTCAAAGTCAAATTTCCAGCTTCCGGCTTTAAACCTAAAATATTTATCATAGAGACATTGTACTAATAAATTAGACTCAGTAATTCAAAAGATTTTAAGCCAGAAAACATAAATTTTACTGAAGACTGAATGAACTGAGAAACATCTGAATGCTGATTGACTGACAAACAGTCATGAGTTTCTCGACACACAAGGTCTAGTTTAGGTCTTGGTGGTATGGCTATTTGTCCTAGGTGAAACCAGTGTCACTTATATAGTTTTTTAAACCATATTGGCCTGCCATAACATAAAGAAAATGATCAAAAATGGGGTTTTTTAAGGCCAAACGAGAATACTGAAAAAACACACAAAGCGAATATTTTGAGAGGAAACCGCATCTCTTCTTCAGCGTGAAAAAAAAAATCAAAAATGAAGGAAAATGCTGAAGAAGAAACCAACAAAACAAATGCGGAAATTGGCGAATGACTCGCTTTATGGTTGTTAGGTACTTGGTTTTAATTCCTAAAATTTTTGGGTTTTATTGAATTTTATTTATCTTTTAAATTTCTGGTTTTTTGTTCATTGGGTTTTTGTTGTTTTTTTTTCACATTGACTTTCTACGTCTGTTTTGTTGTTTTTTTTTCTTCGGCATATTAGTTTGTTCGCGGTTGTCCTCTCGAAATATTCGCTTTGTGTGTATTTTTTTAGCATTCTCATTTGGCCTTAAAAACCCCATTTTTGATCGTTTTTTTTCTTTATATAGTGTCACTTAGCCTGAAATTACCCACCTCCAATCATGAACAACTGCAAAAATTCTTTAGTAAAATGTAAAATTTGCTGCAAATAATAACAAACATTTGCTTTTCTTCAGAATGTGGCACAATCACAAAAACTTCAAGTTGTGCAAAATAACATAATACGAATTTTGGTTGATAAGGCACGGTAATGCCTCAGTTAGGACACCTTACGAACGAATTAAAATTGTGCCAATATATGGTTTATTTTACTATAGCAACGCGAAGTTTATTTAAACATCTTATTTTTAGCAACAATATACAAACATGTTTTCCTAATATGCTTGTATGTGGAAATGAAAACACAGGGTTATAATAAAGGACAGGCCAAATATGCGAGGAAGCCAACAGAATCCTTAGCCCGGTTAAAACTTTCCTATTGTACCATGACTCCAAATCTGGTCAAATGTTCCATGAGATACTAAAAGTAATGACCTCATTACTTTCAAATAGAATCAAAGATGATGTGTTCTGGTTACGCGTGAGTTTTTTTCTGCTTTTTGGGATGGTTTTCCCCCAGTTGTATTCTGTATCCATATGTTTATCCATCTGTGTTTGTAAAGATTTAAAATTGTCAAGTTAAAGGGCAGGATACATGTAGATTTTTTCGGCACCAACTTCCCAAGTCAGCACCGAATTGCTAAGAAAACGGCAGCGATTTGAGCTTGAAAAATTTCTAGTTTTCAGTGGTGATTTACAAAAGCGTCACCGAATTTCATCGTGATCATAAAAAAAAGAGAAATTCTCAACCATGTCCTTCTCTTCAACAGGAAAATCAAAAGAACTCAATCATACTAATTACATTTAATTATAAAAGAACTTTATAACTTAATACTGAAATAATTCAAAATTTAATTAAAAATTTTCCTATTAAATGAAAATTAATAATAAAAGAACTTAATGATAATAATAAAAGAACTAAATAATAAGTTGAGATCAACCTTGCAACTATTGATAAACTGCAGTGGACTATTGGTATACATGATGTTTAGTTTCAAAAATATTGCGCAAAGAGCACTGTTTTGCCCACTAACATGCTGGAATCGGTGCCTGAAAAAGCTATTTGTGGCCAGCCCTGAAGGCAGGATTTCAAAAGTTGGATAACTGCAGATGTTACCTCAGTTGCTTTTTTCGAATAAATGTATTGTAATGCAAAAATAAAATAAAATTTTTCTTTAATGTATTTTTAAGAACTACTTGATTAACAATCTCAAAATGTCTGGCCTTGCTTCAACTACGCAGAAATAAAATTAAAAAACAAAAAAAAAGGAAGGAAACCTATACAAAACCCTATACTAAGAGTCGGCCATCCGCGTTCAATCTGCTATACATAATAAAGGCAGTAAAGCAGTTTTTATCAAATTGCCAAGGTACGGGTAAGATGTTTCAAATTTTGGTGGTCTATGCTATCTCATTTATCTAATTTTAATACCTGACTATTACGCTGGCTCCAAAGACAATGGCATTCTTGAAATTTGAACCACTATCCACCACCCTTGAGGGATGCACACTCCACATGCTTTAGTCACCATCAAAAAGAAGAAAAATTATACCTAGTCAATGCAACATAAAGAGCGAACCAATATATATATATATATATATATATATATATATATATATATATATATATATATATATATATATATATATATATATATATATATATATATATATATATATATATATATATATAATAGATATATATATATATATAATAGAGGTTTACCTAATATATATATAATAGAGGTTACCTAATATATATATATATATATATATATATATATATATATATATATATATATATATATATATATATATATATATATATATATATTATATATAAGGAAAGAATTAGAGGTTACCTAATCACGGTGACACAAACCACCAGTGGTAGGAGCACTGATTGTGCGAGTATAAATCGCACGGACTAATCAAAGTAAATTGCATGTGGTTGTGATGTTTTCATGTGAATGACCAAACTATGCACTTTCAACTGTGCCCTAAACGATGATATTTTTTCTTTCTTAAAACACCTAAAATGAGGCAAGTATGTAATATTTTTTTTCTTCGGCAACTAGAATTGAATCTAACACCGAGATTTAGCTATTGCTAATGCAAACCAATCGGAATTTTGTATAGAATATTTCAAAAATCAGAAAATTCTCTGAAAATCAGATTGGCTCAAATCAGCGGTATCTAAATCTCAGTATTAGTAAAATGTCCCTGTAAATGGAACTAGCAAGAACTATTTAGTATCAATAAATAATTGAAAGATCAATTTGCTATAACAAGTATGGTGACTTTGCAATTAAGCTGAGCAAAACCAATGGTAACAAGTCAGTTGGATTTGGTTAACTATACTCATTAAATAAAAATATGTTATTTTAGAGCCTTAAAGTCAGTTTTAAATATCTAGGTCAATTCAAGAATTCGAATTAGAGTATCAATGAGCTTAAAAGTGATGAATTTTTAGCTATAGTGTGTGTCGGTGATATGATACAGTCAAAAACTAGACTTGATCCACTTTACCACTGCTACTAACAATTCACCCCAGCACCAAGTCACCTGAGACCAACACAGCTACAACGCTCTTCCTCCGCTCTAATCTATCTAGAGCCTCTCTCTTTACACCCTCCCAGGAAGTTCCCATTTCCCTTAATTTTTTTTACGACACCATGCCACCCCTACCGCAGACGACCTTCTTTCCTTTTAGCCCTACCTAGACGGTTGGCCAAAAAGGACAATCTTTGGCATTCTGTCATCCTCCATCCGCAGAACCTGACCTAGCCGTCTCATCCTTCCTCACATTATAGCCCTAGAATTCGAATTGAACCACACTTTTCATAAAGCCTAGTATTTGAAATATGGTCAGTCAGCCGGGTACCAAAACAATCCGTAGTCAACTTGATCATAATAGACTCACATTTTTTCCAAGGGAACAGAATACTTAGTAACTGCAAAATGATAAGTAGTGGCGGAATTACACGCCACCACCTTCTGCGACTTCCAGAGACACACCTGGTGCATCAAACCCTGGAGTAGGCCTATTTAAGAAAATAATAACTGTAATGATAAAGGTGTGCTGTGTTTTGGACAGTAGGGGCACACCCAAATGAAGCTCACCTCATCTGATTAATAGAATATTAAGCCATCAATGCCTAGTATTACGTAAGTGTTCTGTGTACAAATATAAAAAGGTTCAACTTTTGCGAGCCAAAAGCAGTGTCCTTATTCAATAGGAGAGAAGCGCTAATTGAAAACAGGATGATGACTGTGAGCAACATGCACTCATCCATAATTTATAAGCTTTCATTTGCATAAAGTCTTACATATCATTTTAAGCTCATGACTATGGGATTAGCAAGGATAAATAATTTTCGAGCTCATCTACCAACAAATACAACCTTTAGAAATGAACTTGTTCATTGGAGGTGTATTCCAACCATCTTAAGCGTTGGTAACAAAGCTTCAATTCACAAGATCTAACTGACAAAATATCTCTTAATTGTTAACTACCATAACTTTCTTACTAATTCACGTAACATTTTCTTTGTCGCGAAAATTAAATTGACAATTATAAATGAAAGCAAAGATTTAAACAGCATTCAAACTCCACAAAATGCATTACAATGCAATACCAAACTCAGGACCGTATCCAGGATTTTCGCTAGGGGAGTGCTTTTTCGGGCGAAATGGGGGGGGGGTACAAAAAAACTATAAAAACATCAGAAGTTTGGTTAAATGGTTCTTTTTACTTTTTTACGAGCTGGACAAACATTTCAGCGGGAGAGGTGGGGGATCAGAACCCCTGACCCCTCTGGATACGGCCTTGACTAAACTGTAAAACATAAAAGTCATTCCCAGTTATTTCTTAAATGATGGAATTCATGTTTTTTATCCTTTGAATTTCTTGCTCAAATCCATCATCAATTTTTCAACATCGTTTCGAGTTGCTAAAAGAATTTACTAGCAACTGTTTGCAATACTGTTCTGTTAGTTCATAGAAACAAAATTTTGTTAAGACACTGCAAATACACGATTTCTTAGTGCCACAAATGGGGAAAAAGAAGTTTGCTAAATTTGTCAACAGTCTTAGACTAACAGTTTGAACAGTTCGGAGTCCAATTTATTAAGCCCATAGTTGACCTTTACTGGAGTCGACGAGTGAACTCGAGGAATGTGAACTAGGTGTTGATCTGTTCATGAATGCAGACATAGAAATAAATCCAAGAATGATACAAGATTGCATGCCACAAGTATGCTGTCCATTATGATATGCTTGCATAGCCCCAAGTTTTATTTCTTCTAGGCTGTGTCTTCTTCCGTTCTCTTATCATAAGAAAAAAACTGCCTTTTCCAAGATGTTGCCCACAATTACAAACAGGCATGTATATTGGAGAGTGGGCATTTGGTACAGCCTTTCACCTCCCAAAATCATGATTTTAATAAAATTCCTGTGCATTCCAAAAAAATACTATAAGCATATTTTAATTATCGTGCAATTTGTTTTCCAATATTTAATGACCGCCTCTTCCCAGAATGAATCCCCTCTCTAAGCAAAGTTCTATTTATTGTCCCGTAAGTATTTGTTATATTGCATCGCATAAACGCATACCGTACCCTGTTTCTATATTCAAATTTATTTTTCAAAATTGTATGAGAAAAAATATAGCTATTAAGGTAGACACGCACGTAAAGAGAGCTTTGCAGGCCCATCCCCCCGAGATCTCATGACTTTAACCGTTTTTCCATGATTTCAAATGTTCTGCACGATTTAGTCATTAGTTTGCCCCCCTTTTCCAGGTCCCCAAATGGATTCCTGTGCAAATGTGTGGCAGAACTAAGACGTGCATACTATCGATGACCATATTTCCTTTCCATGACGACAAATATCAGTTCGAATAGGGAAAATATCTTTATTAGACAGTAGAAAAAAAGGAATAAAAAAACGTACTGGATATTTCAATCACATGTGCAGTGATTATCATCAGAAGAAATACTGCTGATGACGATCACCAACACATGTACGTGTGATCGAAATATCCAGTATATTTTTTTCCACTGTCTAATAAAAGGATTTATCCTTATTCGAACGGTTATTTAAAACTACGATTTTGTAAGACCAAAAATTTGATAGTGCAATGAAGTGAGTTTTATCCCTTTCCTTGCTGTTACTGTCGAAGGAAAAGATGAAAAGCAGGACTACCACGACGGTTATAAATGAGACCACGGCATTAATTATGGAAAAATGAAAGCAATCAATGCGATGATACTATCTTCAAGTTATCTATCCAAGGGTCAAAAGTTTGGAATCCCTGTTAATGTAGCATACCGGTTTGTGCACACACAGTCAGATTAGTCAATACCCAAATTGGGTGTGTATAAACTCTCAGATAATGCTGCATCTAAGTTCTCGAATAAATCTTGACGGATTCTTCGCTGTGTATAACTGTCAGGGTGTGGCGAAAACCAAAAAAGGAGGCTTGACTGCTTGATACATTCAGTAAAATTTGCTTATTGAGGGTGATAATCCAAGTAAAAATACATACTCTGTAATTTATGTGATAGCTGCAATTACATTATTCCATAAATTCTAGTAGCTTAGGATCAACATAGGAATGCGGTTCTTAAATAAGCGTAGTATCATTGCTTGTTAATTAAATCGGTACTTGTGTATTATTCAGAACACATTCAATAAGTGAAGTTAGGTTCTTTCGCGAAACAAACTACGACGCAGGTACATTTTATGAGAAAATCCGGCTTCATAGCCACAAAGACAAAAGGTTAGGTTAGGTTAGAATTCTAAGTTGTAAATTTACATTTTCCTAATAAAGTATTATATTTTCATCATATTCTGATTTATTTCATGAGCTTTATCAAAAGTTTGGGCTATATATCTGCACATTAGGGGGGTGGAGCGCATTATATCAAATACCTAACTTAACCTAACCTAACCACCTCTATATAAAATATTTAATTAAAATGTACCTGCATCGTAGTTTGTTTCTCAAAAAAACCTAACTTCACTCATTGAGTGTGTTCTGAATACTACACAAGTACCATTAAATCCCAGTTACGGGCTGGCATTTTATTTTTAGCCGGGATGTACAGTATAAACAGGGTGGTTTGTCACTAAAGTTTGTAAAGACAACCCCAAGGAGGAACTTGTGCAGCATGAGAGCCTTTGAGCCCCTCTCCCAAAAGTCTGAAGGTTTTCTACTCTAGTGTCTTTCATTTTTCATACACTTCGCTGAATAAATAAAGCTAAATAATAATCCAGATTTTTCAACAACAAAATGAAGTCTGTTATATTTAACACCAAGTTGACCCCCCCCCCATTGCTTATCCGTTGTTTTGTCAGCAAAAATACATAGCTATGTGTACGCAGGGAGAACATATATATTTGATTAAAGCTGAATGTTGAAAAAGAGTGAAGTTATTATTTCTTTAAAAAGGTAAAGACATGAAGCAGGATATTATAAATTTAAGTTGAACAATGAAGGATTGAAAGTAAGTAATATAGCAATCAAATACTCGGGATTTGCATTGTCCGATAATGGAAGTTTAAAGAGTCATGCTAATGAAGTAATTAACAGAGGTAAAGTTGCCATGTCGGCAATTTTTAGAAGTTTAACGATTATGGGAAGGAAATTATAAAAACAATATAATATTCAGTACAAAATCTTACCAGTTATTGTATAAATAGGAGAGATTTGGGTGGAGAAGCCGCTCAGCAGTTGGAGCCCCTCCAGGTTAAGTATTATAAAAGTGTTAGAACTACATTAGACAATTCACTCATAAATGCTGATGGGCGATATGGGCCTGCTTTCATTAAAGCTACATAGGTCTATATTGATGCTTAGATTTTGGTTGAAGATAATTAAACCAAACGAAGACAGACTAGTTAGGATTGCATAGGAAGGGATTTTCAAGAACGGTTTAAAAACTACGTGGCAATCCCAGATTAAATCAAACAGTTCGTGGTAACGAACTGTCATAAGGAGCGACCCGGCTAAATAGTAACCGAAACTCTAAAAAATGGAATTTTGATACCAATAGCTACATCAAAAGAATTGCATTTTAATGCTGATTTTAAATATATAAGTTTCATCAAGTTTAGTCTAGATAGCCTACTCAAGATAGCCTACTTATGTATTATAGCGACCCAACTCAAGGGTGAATTTAGGTTAATCCTGATAAAATTTGTCTGAATACGATGAAAATATAGTACTTTAGTAACAAAATTATGGGAATTACAACAGAGAATTATGGAAAGCAGGCCGCCCAGAACGAGTTATATTAAGTACCTAACCGAAATGCCAACTTTATGTATTATAATTTAATTAAAGTATACCTAATTATTAGTTTATCTCACTGTGCCTAATCTGATTGTCTTTGAAAGTATACAAACATGCCAGTCTTACACAGACAGATCAGATCAAACTTCTTGAATGGGGTTGCTATAATAATACATAAGTACCAATGCTTAAAAAAGGAAAAGTCATGTGATTCATACATAATGTCTAGATTAAGTATTCGCTTTGTAATCTGTTTTTGGGTGCTTTGTAATTTGTTCTGTTGGAGATTGTTTTATCTGTATATATTATTTTCGTATATTTTACCCTTGGAGTTCTGAAATGCACTGATCCAACTATTTATATATGCATGTATAGTAGAGAGCAGATGCACATAAACTTTTAATGGATGCGGTATAATATTTTTTTACCACAAATATATCTCCTTTTCTGAGAAGTCTTTGACACTAATATCAAATTCACAAAGAATACACAGGGAAGGGTGAGGGTGTGTCTAACGCACACATGTAATGATTTATCCAGTTTTTTACCATAGTTTTCGTTAATTTTTATTTGATTCACGTAGTCAACTCTCAAACGAAGAGAATTAAAACAAACGTGAATTAAAACGAATATTTATAGTTTTTAATGTGAGAGTAAAGAGCGACTGTCAAATCTAAAACGAACTTAAAAATGTTTCTATATACATAGCTGGCCGCTGACCCTAACGAGCAGCAATTGAAGCTTATAAATTCAGCCACAAAATATAAATAGTTTAAACTATATTTTAGTATCTCCTAAAGTTCATTCCTCTGCCAATAGCCGTGTTAAGTATGTTAATTCGTACATAAAGCATAAATATCGTTCTAGACCATATATGTTGCTCATAGACTGCATACATCAAGAGGCATTGAAGATATTAAAGCTAATATAGAATAAAAATGTATTGATTGCATGTGGTTGGCATGTGAAGTTGGCACTTCATTGCATGTGAAGTTGGCACTTAGGCCGAAAGCTGTCTTAAACGTTGTAAATTCAACTACATCACAGCTATATAGAAATCTATATATTTTCAAAACAATACACTGTTTTATATTCGCCACATCTTGATGCCATCTATATATGATGCATACTTAAAGTTCCGTAAATTCTTGCCCTCCAAGTGTATTTTGAAGAAAGTACGGCCAATTCTCAATCCAAAGAGATAAGTACATGGGCTTTAGTTCAGCCCCAGTTAGTGAAACTACAAGGACAATGGCAGGTAGCCCTTCACTCTATAACAATCTTCACAAGTGAGTGTAAAGTCGAATTCCGGCAGATGAAAAACAGTGCCACCTACAGCTAGCTGATTGCCACTCATGGGAAAAATACCGAGCTGCGAAAACTCCCTTTCACTTACAAAATATAATGATTTCTAACAGTTTCTTCAAAATTATCAAGCAATAGTCAAGTAATTTGGTTGTTTTACTATTTTGAAGAAATATTATCAACTGAGTCTGCTCTCAAGAGTCTGAAATATAGGTTAGTGGTAAATTTGTCGCCAAGAAAAAGAAAATAAAACGATGTAATCAAATTACTAGTTGGTCCCAAAGATTTTTAACTCGACTTTTAAATTCTCTCTTTTTGTGTTTTTTCAAACTTCCTCTCAATCTCTTGACAATCGCAAAAAAAACACCAAAACAGGAATTTGAATTTTTCATAATTGAGTCGTCGAAATGGTGTAGGCCTATATCAATTTCAGTACAAGCAGGGCCGTATCCAGGATTTTCTTTTTCAAGAGGGGTTTACAAATAACTTTTTTCGAGAGGGGAGGGGGGTAAAAAAACTTAAAAACGCATAAAAATTATTTAATATTAATTTTTGCTACGGTTTTACAAGTCGAACAAACATTTCGGGGAGGGGGCTCAAACCCCCTTACCCCCTGGATAGGGCCTTGAATACAAGGCACCATACAAGATGGAAAAGACCATACAAGCATCAGTTTTGGGAACAGGAAATTCGCTAATATAGTCAGACATGTTGAAAAATTGGCCACAAGTCATCCATCCGTAGGACCAAAATTTGCTTTATTGCTACGCCAACAATCTATTAACCGTAAAAGACAGGAGGTCCTACATCAACCCCAAACTATCTTCCTAAATCCACAATTAGACAGTCCTTTAAACCTTCCGCTTGTATAAAAGGAATGACATATAGGGGTCTAGTTTCCCCAATTAAAGACAGCAAGATTACCTGCTTCAATCAAATCAGTCAGCTAATATATTTTAATTATTTTTCAAAAGTTGATCCAATGTTTGAGTGGTAGTTGGATAGACACATCATCGCGAATTTTTAATCACTGATTTTTTATCAAGAATTTGCACCGACGCAGAAGGTCGCAGAATCTAAAAAGCATGATTGAATATATAGATTGGCAAATCGAATACGAAGGATTTATGACAAATTGCAAAGAAAAAAGGATATGACACTCAATAGAAATGAGTCGAAATCAGAGATGACTGGAACCACCATTTTCAACATCGACAACCTTTATAGCATAAATACAGACACACGGACACACAATATATACATATATATATATATATATATATATATATATATATATATATATATATATATATATATATATATATATATATATATATATATATATATATATATATATATATATGTATATATACATATATATACATATATATATATATATATATATATATATATATATATATATATATATATGTATATATATATATATATATATACATATATATGGCCGTTTCCCAGATTTTTTGGTGGGTCGGGGTGGGGGTGTTACATAAGAATTTCTTTGGTGGGGGGGGGGGGGGTACAAAAAACCTGAAAACACAAAATTAGTTTAAACAAATTATTGTTACGTTTTTACGTGTCAGACAAACATTCTGGGTGGGGTACGGCAAAAATTCTTTTTGCCGTACTACTAAGTATTTCCACCCAAGAATGTTTATAAGTAAAGATATTTGTTTTTATTTTAGCAATATAGCCGGTGACTAGATGTACCTAACAAACTTCTAGTCAATACCGCCTTTCGTGATAAACAGAATTGGCATGTCTGCTATATAATCTCTACCCCATTTCCAAAAGACGTAGTATTTAATAAAAAAAAAGTGACTGATGATGAGCCTATGCATGGCGTATAACTCTTGAACTGATTTACAATTTTCAAGCAACTGCTGGTCATCGAAAATGCCAATTTTTGGGGCTCCACCTAAGTCAGTTTGAAAATGGGAAATGGTGCGTGAGCAGCTCATAGCCGCCATCGTAAAAACCACAATCGAAAATATGAATTCATTAAATGAAATGGGAACACAGAGAGTTTACACAGGGTAAGATAGAGAAGGAGCCAATACTTAAGCAAAAAAGGGTAAATTTCTAGTTTAGAGCACTTAGAAATGCTAATTCTAGAAGTGCATCCATTTCTGGTTGACCCTCCTCCTCCAAGGGGGAAACTAAAAATGCATAAAGTGGGCATGCTTACAGGTAACACTATCTATAGAACGAAGCGTATAAGTCCATGAGCCCCACGGGCAGCGGGGCGAGGTCCGCATTCTATATTTATTTAATAAACCTCGTTTAAAGCTTTTTTTTAGTTTTATCACTCTTTTTTGAATAAATATAGAATATTGACCTCGCTCCGCTGCCTGAGGGGCTCATGGACTAATACGCTTCGTTCTATAGGTAATGTTACCTGTAAGCAAGCCCACTTTATGCATTTTTAGTCTCGTTGGAGGGGGATTTTAGAAAGCTAGAAAATGGATGCGCTTCTCTAACAATGACCAAGAAACAATATGCAATCATCATAATCTTGCTATATGCAGTAATACGCTCTTTAGAGCACTTGGAACGAAACTAATCATTTACCCAAAAAAGTATTGGACTCTTTTTGCGTTGAAAAAGGGCAAAAAAGACAAATTAGACCAGCCTCTGAACAGGATCTAGCCTAGAATTGAGTTCAGAATGAAATCTCTTAGTTCACAAAAATTAACAAAACACCACATTCCTCTCACTTTTGACCACCTTCCCCTGATTAATAATACCCTGACAATAGTAAATAGTCATGCACCAAAAATAGTTGAAAGTAAAATAGGGGCAGCGAAAGGTCTAAAGAGCTGAATAGTCTCCAATTCTTAAGTAGTAAAGAGATTGTAAAATCTTCCGGTCTAGCTATTGTGTTACGCTACCCTTAATGCGTTCCTTGTCATCTTAGCGCTTAAAAGGGTCAGGGAATTCCGTGTGTTAGCATTCAGTATAAAGATAAACGTTTACTCTTAAGATTTTTATCTAGGTATTAAGTTGAAAGTTTTCAATGGGTAGGCTATCCCATATATTTTTTCTGATATGGATTTCAGCAACTGCTTGAATATAAAATACGGACATTTTAAAAGACTGAGGCAAAACGTCTCTGGAAGATACTATTTCAAATAGATTTAAGATTGAAGATCACAACGTCAGTATATGGAAACCAGTCAATAAAGATATTGTTAAATAAATTAACTAACGTTAAACCAGGTTTGACTCGCTACTGTCAAGTAAGTGACCTAATATTGATGACAATGTTCCGTTATTTTTTACAATAATGCTATCTGTAATTCGTTCATACTACATTTTTGTTGAAACATTGTCACCAGAGTTTTCAAACCCTAGATTGTGGAAAAAATTCAAAGTACAAATTCGGCCCATCTGGGCTTGTGATAATCATTTATCAGAAAAAATCTTATCCTGTATCTCAGTAGTGAAAACACTGCTTTTGTATATAATGCAGCAACCATTTTTTTTTCATACTGAACTAAAGCCAACAAGTAGGTAGACCCTGTCCAACCCCTATCATAGAACAAAATAACTGGGAAGCTTACCGGTTAAGACCAAGTTTTCCAAAGCGTCATGTTTCTGCAAGCTTCCACTTCTAATTCCAGTTATATCATTATCAGCAAGGACTAATGTCTTTAGGTTCGTCAACCCTACTGTCAGGTCAACCGCAATAGTCCTTAAATAGTTATGACTCAAGTCCAGAGTCTTTAAAAGTGACAACCCAGTCCATGAACCGGTAGAAACAGAAACAATCCTATTATGGCTCAAGTCCAAAGCCAGTAGATTTTTCAAGTTGATAAATGCTTGATCTTCGATGACGTCAATCTAAAAGGAAATATGTAAACTGACAACAAGCAACACATGAAGACTAAATTGTGACGCCCTAATTTTGCATAATGGTATCTCTGGTGATTACAGACGCTGTGTTGGATATATTGAAAAATTACGTATCCATCAAATGATTTCTCGTCAAAGCTTTCTTATAATCACAATAAATTCCAACCAAACATTTCGAGGGAGCTGAGATAATCTACAACTAAATTTAAAGATTGCTTGACTAAGGATTAATCTGATCAAGCTCTTATGCATGGGATTAGTTCTCCCCCCCCACCCCAAATAACATCCAAAGTTTTTATTTTTTTCTCATAGTTGCCTAACTTTAGACTCATTGGCCTTCGTTGAACTGTTTCAATCCATCCCCCCCCCCTAATGCGTAGGTCTATGTGCTTCAGTGCAGAGCTTGGCAAAGGTCTAGAATAGCGGCTCTTCAGAAGGAGGCATGCTAGAAAAAAAGAGATATACTTTTAGATTGCTAATTTATGCTCATATTTATGGTTTTGTTTGCGTTTTTGACAATTCGTCCCCAGCCTCCCTCTAATGGTCTTACATTGCCGTAGGTTATAAGAAAAACTAACCAAAAAAATTATGACATTTCTACTTTATAATATGCTGTGAGAATCAATGAATCATATTTCCTTATTTTTCCGTTCTTATCTGTTTTTGAATAAGTTTTCATCAATTATTGTGTTAGTGTTTTACATAGCCTAGGGCTATATGAGAGGTATATTTCTCCTAGGATAGATATTGTACATTACTCGTCAGCCTGGCTTCCATCCTTCTGTTTGCGGGTATTTTCAAACTGCAGCAGGCACGGACCCAGGAATCTTTTCGGAGCTCAATAATAAAAAAAAATCAAGGGGGTAGGAATAATAAAAAAAAAATTATTTATAACTTTTATTTTGTTAAATTTTGTATTCAACCTTATGGTTATAACTTTGTATTTATATTTATAACTTTTTATTATATTATATTTTATTTATAAGAAGTGTCCGGAGATTCAAAAAAATTTAGGATCCGGTGAGGGGTCAAAAATGGCTATTGAGGAAGAGACAAAGTAAATCCCTATATCATAGAATCTCGAGTTTTCAAACGACAAACTACCCTTTAAAATTGATTAAAAATCAGTTTAATCGTACATTAATACGTGGAATATATGCTGCCAATTGCATGCTGGGTATCTTTTGCTACCTTCATCAAATACAAAGTAGCGCATTTTTATGTGTGTTGACTTATGGCTCGATAATGTATACTAGAATAAAAATGTTGACATACCTGATTATATGATAGTTTTAACGAACTAAGGGCCTCTAAGCCATTTAGCATTCCTCTTCTCAATGCAGTGATGTTATTAACAGACATATCAAGGACTTCTAGCTTTCTCAGTCCATCTAGAAAGTTGGATCCTAAACTTCCTGAAAAAAGGTTCTTTCTCAGATCAAGTTTTTGAAGAGAGTTTAGTCCATCTAGTGTTTCCAAAGTCAAAGTAGTTCCATTCATTCTGTTGCCACGAAGCGACAGTGTTTTCAGGTTCCTAAGGTAAGAAAAGGCACTGGTTTCAATCCGGTATAATTTATTATCACTCACATCCAAAGATTCTAAGCGATCAAGCCCAATGAAAGTTTTGCTGGGGATGATTTTAATTTGATTATTTGACAAGTCGAGTTGTTCAAGGTCTGATAAATGTCTGCTAAAAGATGGTATCTTGTCAAGTTGATTGTTCGGTAGCCCCAGAGCTGACAGATTGCTGGCCAAGCCCTTAAAACAATCAGGTGATATAGCATTTATCTCACCACTTGATATTACAACACCATGTAAACTGACGTTCGAGAACAACTCAGCCGGAAGGTTCTTCAAACCCAAAATTGATATTTCGAGAAGAGATATAGCTTTATCATTTGGTAGATTCCTTATGGGTGCGATAATTTGGTTTATTGTCACATTTTCTGATGGTTGTCCAGTACAGCGAAGTGTATGGGGCAGATCACAATGACATTCGATGCCTGTGTTTTCGTCAATTTTGGGACAAGACCAATCAGCATGCGCTTTTTCTAGTAGAAGGGAAGCTGTCACAGCGAAGAACCAAATATACCTAGAAAAAGATTGAATATAAACACTATATGCAACTATGCGAGAATAGGAAGCATAAAAGTATGGTTATCTAAGAGGGTGCACTGAATGCTCCAAAACCCAAAAAAAGGCGTTAGTCATTCTACGGTTTGAGGTGGAACAAATTGCGAACACAAATATTTTTTTACAGTAAAATGTTCAGAACAATCTGCAGAATGACAAGCTAAAAATATAAAACCAGGGGATGATTTAAAATCACAGGCCAAAAAATTAAAAAAAAATTACAACTCAAAAAATAAAAATGAATATTTTTGCTTTAAATGGATTTTTAAGGCTCTTTTACTATATATTCTGACCAATTGATGATGAATATATGATTTTGAGCTTATTTAGACTTCATTTTCGTCCAAAACATACATTAAAGTTAGACTTCACGGGAAGAAAAATCCAAAAATTTACTTTTCTTCGAGATATTTTTAAATGGTGTTTTACGCCTTATCTTACCTGCTGAATTTCAAACTACGAAGATAGCACATTTGAAGTTTTAGAACCAAGGGAATCTTAACCAGAAAAAAAATCTGGTTGCTTTGATTCTTGGCCTCATATTATTGTTTTTATATTTTCAAACAACAAATCAGAACCCTTTGTCATAATTAAGTTCAAAATAAATAGATTGAAGTAACAAGCAGTTAAAAAAAATATAAGACAATAATTTTTTGTAATAAAATTGTCGATCAAAATTTGTTTATGTTCAAGGTATTAACAGGATGGGGCCAGGGTGATTTCGGCCCTATAGGAGCCCTATATCGCTACTTATCCACGTAATAAGTATTATCCACGTAATTTACGTGGATAAGTAGCGACAATTGTATTTATTATTATTGGTGGTGGTTTTTATTTGTTTTTAGATTAGTTTTCTTTTAATTTTCTATCTTGTGCTGAAGACGCCTTGTTTGGATACAGGCGAAATATCCGCGTTGTTTTAGTCTTTCAATTCCACTGACCGTCGTCTCGTTTGAAGTTTTCTTTTTTTAGAGTTTTATCTCTCTTGGTTGTTTATTGTCATGTCTGGCCAGTTCGGCTTAAGAACTTTCATGTATGACATTCCTGTTATAGAGATTGATTAAATACAATTCCACAAAATTCAATATTTTCTCTGTCAAAATGAACGACAAAACAAGACAGGTTCTCGGCGCCATAAGTATTGGCTCCTCTTAGATTCGAACTACGCATTTTTATTAGCAAAAGAAAAAATTGACGTACTTTACGTGCAATCAGAAAAGCAAAAGCAAGTTGTAAAAAGTTCTTTTTGGTTATGTAATGATTCTAACACGAAGTAATAGACATCCAAACATTTAATTACAAAATAATTTGTTTTGGCAATATCCTTGGCATTGACTGGAGATTTATTTACACTTTTTGCTAAGTCAATCTCAGCACGCGAGTGTTTGGGAATAGTTTCCAATTCTTTTTGTTTTGTTCTTCCCGAGAAAAACAAAACAAAATAGAAATAATTAGAATAAGGGCGTCATTTTTGCTGTAATGCCAAAACGGACGTGCATGATATTTGTTTACCAAACTGTGATAAACAAAAACTCCTTCCCTTATTTTTAGAATGCTCTATCGACTGATATAATCTAATTTTCAAATACTTTTTTTATATTCTCAACATGCTCAGAACTTTCCAGAAATAGGTTTTATTTAATTTATTTGAGTTTTATTTCTAAAAATACGCTGCATTTTGCTCTCACATTTGTACAAATAATCGAAAATGGTGTCTATGATATTAAAAATTATTTTTTCCTATAACCACAAAATCTCTTTCCTAAAAGAATGCCTTCGTTTGATATCTAGTACATCAAATTATATCATGTCGTGGATGAAGCTATCCAGGAGAGAATAGAGAGTATTCCCCCTTCTTTTCGTCCCCTTAAAAGAACATAAGGATACAAAAAGTGTAAAGTTTTGCAGAATTTGAAAAAAATAGGCTTTTGTGGCAGCTCTTAGAAAAAATTGATTTTCCAGGATAGCCCCCTACCTTCCTCCTTTGGAACAATTCCAGCAGAATTTTTTAGAGGAACTGAGAAATTTTTATCTCCATCATTGCCTGTAGTCTTCCGCTTTTTACGAAGTAAATACGCATCTGGAAATATGTTAAGTGCAAAAGTTCTCAATATTTTTATAACTCCCTAAAGATTTTTTCCATTAGATTTTTTCTCAGCTCCCTTATTTCATCATATTTCATCCAAATTTTTGACCATCTTGAGAAATTTCAAAGATTACTACTTTAAAAAGCAATATATTCATTTAACAGAAATAATATAAAAACGGATACTATTTTCCTTGGAATTATATAAAATATACAATTCCAACTATTTCGGTAATATCCTATTGAGTCTAGATAGACACCATGGTCTTAGCTCCAGAGGCTCGTCGTGGTGCAAATGCATTCAAAAAAGGTTCGACTCGCAGCTAATGTGCACTCTAATGTGGTTAGATTAGTTTAAAACCAAGTTAAACATAAACTTCAAGTTCATAATCAATTTTTAAACATATATTAATCATTGATATTATTAAAACCGTTATTGTGAGGGATGTGCCTTTTCTTCACTACGTAACTTAACAAAACTTGAAATAAAATCAGATATGGCGACCTTCATTTGCCCTTCAACGCTAATTTTTGAGTGATTCTTAATTTTTATTACTGAAATAGCCTAAAACCCAGCTTCGCAAAAATAGGACGTTGCCAACAAAATAGCAACAAGGGAAAACATCTCCATTAGTTTTTTACTTTGCATAGCTTCAATTTTTTCATGAAAACTTAAACTTTTTTTCGAAAATTTAAAGAATTAGCATTCATCAAATTCGTCACATTATTTGATTGAATATTTTACGTCGCCTTTATGACAACCTCAGGGAGCCACAGCTCCCAGTTTAAGAACCACTAGCACTGTAGATAAAAGAGGCACAAGCACAACAGGCTTTTGTGAGCAAATCATCTCATTCTTGAAAATGTCTCAGATGGTTTCCAGGCACGACGACATGTTTATCTTTTTGAACAGCATTTCAAATTCCAATTCCGAATTTCTACCAAAGGCATAGTCATTTTCTTGTTCACCAGCTGAGAACATATAAGGAACTCATATGTTCACAATAGACCTGGTTTTTACTTGAATTATGTATATGAGATACCATCCATCACTTTGACTATTTTAATGTTTTAAATACTAGGTCCGATTATTATCAGTCTGTCTTTTCACTGATTTCAATGAGCTTAAAGAGTTAATTTTCTAGGGTGCTGAATGTCCATTTTCTCCTTTTTAGAGTCACGTCCATTGGAGAAAATGGAAAGAAGTTAAGCCTACACCAGCAAATGAGTGAAAGAACAAAATCATCCCAAGTCGGTCCGAGGGACAGCATCAAGGAAATTGTCAACAATGTTTTCTTAATATTTCCGCGATCCTTTGAATTTTAAGGTCCTTAAAGTCTAAGCTAAGCCCTTTTCCACATTTGCTTTCTATTATATTGACCATCTAAACTTCGGGCAAACATAGGTCATGCTTCGAGTAGTTGCATTTGCAAGAACTAATTTACATGGACTTTCACAGAACGCGGTTAATATTCAAGTGACCCCATAGGTATTTGTTTTGGAAAGGCTCCATATTGGTCCTTGAAGGGGAGAGGCTCGTATAAAAATTTAAAATCGGACGAGTCATTAAAAAAATATAGGATACAATTGGAAAAGTTGTAAAAACCTCTCGAGATTTCAGAACGACTAGTCCGTGGCCCCTCCCTACCAATCTGACATATACTTTTGTAGATAGGCGTAGGCATAAAGCGATTTAATCTAGCTCTTTGCATATTTTTTAAAGACATACAAGAGGACATGTATCTTGAAAGAATATACTGGAGTAATTTGGCAATTCTAATTTTATTATTGTAATCAAGAATTTTACAGATTACATTTTTTGTGTAGTTCATTAGACAAGGAAGACTGAGTCTACTTCACAGAATTATCATCTAATTAATCTAATTGAGATCTAATTAATCACAAAAGTATACACATGCCCTATAAAAAGTGTTTTTCTAATTTAGATTTCTGCTTTCTTTATGTATTTATCTGCCTAAACCTAAGTTTAGCCGTATAGGACTTTGATAAGATTCTTTAAGGGCTTCGTAACTGTTTTCAACTTGAAAGTTTGTCAAGAAATCCGGCAAAAAGTTGTAAAGGCATTTAAGGATTTCCTACCAACCTTGTAAGATATCTTGAAACTATTTCAAGTTAAAAATACTAACACAATCAATACCAAATTTTGTCAAAATCCTATCCAATGAGTCTGAACTTATACGTTCAAACAAAAATAAAAATAAAATAGAAATTTTAATTAAAATATATCAATTGTACAGATGCAATAGCTAAGTGTCTGTTGATTAAACAACGGATACTAAAAACTTGTGCATTTTTATCAGCCGAGTCAGGAAATCCGGATTGAGTGGTATTCCCTCTGCTTGTAATAAACTTGCAAAAGGAAGCAAAAATTGTATATTATTGCTCTTCACGGCTGACCACTTCCCATAAAACCGCAAGAGAACGGATGGTTAATATGTAAAGATTCTGCGGAAACGTGTGGACATGCATGAAATACCACCATCATTTTAACGATGGACAGAAAGTAACGAAAAAACGGTCTACGTACATAAGGGCGTATACTAAGATTCGCTAATGTATTTGCAAATACATGACGAATCAATTTGTAGAACATTCACGCATTTTGGATTAAAAAATGACGCTTCTAAATAAACTAGCATCATCAGTAAGTAAAGTTGATGACTCGGCTTTGGGCACAAAAAATAAAACAAATAAAGATGACATAAGTGGCCAAGCCTTAAAAAGAATTACCAAAAAGAAAGCGGTGTACAAGGGGAATATTTTGTAATTCAGCACTATTTGTCATCGTCCTATAATTAAACAAAATGTAATCACCTTGGCTACATGCTTTGAAACCATCAACAACTGTCAAAGGAAATTTCGAGGAAAATATACGAATGAGTAGGCATACGGTTGACAAACTCTTTGTATGCTTTCAGAAGTGGAAGGATGTTTTAGGTTGTTCAAAAAATGGATGATCCATCTTAAAATTTTTAACATTCAAGAAACACACTGTTCTTAGAATACACCATGCACATGCAAAACCGTGTATTTCACTGTTCACTTCAAGTTTTGCAATACAAAAAAAAAACCAGTAGGCTACTGCATTATCATGCATTCTCCGTCTTACCAACTGTAAAACGTGATCTTTATATAGATCGCTCAAGTAATTAAAATGCGATACATCTTTATCCATATTTTTCCCCTTTGTGATTTCGTATTTATCCGAATATTAATATAAGATTATGCGTTTTGCTTCCAAATGTAACATATTGAAAGCCAAATACCAGGGTGACTCGTTTAACTCTGAAGATCAGGCCTTTGATTGTTGTAAATAGGTCCCTCCCAGATTCGTCCTTTCCCTCGATTGAATTTCATAAAATCGAGCCGAGTCAGGGAAAAAAAGAAGTAAGAAAATTGTCATAATTATGAGTTTTCTTTTTCCACATTTCAATAGCCTGAATAAAGATCGGCTATTGTCGGTTATTGGAAACACGCCCAAGCAGTGAAGTTAGGTTAATCCTAACAAATATGACAAAACAGGAGGATAAAATAATACACAAGAAACAAAATTACGGAAACCTAACCTAGCTCCCAGCCCCTCGTAATATGTAAATATACAGCCCAGATTATACAAGTACAATGCATTCTAAGTCCAAGGCATTGCATAATCTGCCAATTGTTTTTGCAGCTATGAAACCAGTTTTCTGAGATGCAACTTAAGCTTAATTCTTAAATGTGTTTGTAATAACCGATAAGTACCTAAAGATCTTACATAGACACTGATAGGGTACATAGACGACAAGTGTCGACGTTTCAGCTGCCGGGTCCTTTTACAAGGACAGATAGAAATCCGATCAGCCAACATTGCGGTTGATAGGTGGTAGTGAACACCGGGCCTCTTATTGCCTAGCAGAGATCAAAACCCTGCATTATCTCAGGTTAAACCTTATACTGATTAAATAAAAAAAAAAGTTTTTTTAAATGAAAGTAAGGAGCGACATTAAAACTTAAAACGAACAGAAATTACTCCGTATATGAAAGGGGCTTTTCCTTCTCAACCCCCCGCTCTTTACACTAAAGTTTGACTCTTTCTCTTAACTCTACATTTTAAAACAGTAAAAAACTTTAGCGTAAAGAGCGGGTGGTTGAGAAGGAAAAGCCCCTTTCATATACGGAGTAACTTCTGTTCGTTTTAAGTTTTAATGTAGCTCCTTACTTTCATTTAAAAAAAACTTGTTTTTTTTTATATTTAATTTCTGAACGTTTTTGAATCAACTGGCTCTCCGCAGAGGAATAATTAAAACGAAATTTGTATATTTATTTTTTTGGATAAATGGCTTTCTCATAATTTGATCGAATGATTTTGAGAAAAAAAGAGCGGGGGAGGAAGCCTAGTTGCCCTCCGATTTTCGGTTAATTAAAAAGGCAACTAGAACTTTTAATTTTTTACGAATCTTTTTATAAGTAAAAGATATACGTAACTTATAAAGTAGCTTACGTAAATAACTTTTGTATTCTCATGTTTTTATTACACATATGAGAGGGTTCGCCCCCTCGTCAGTACCTCTCTCTTTACACCAAATCTTAAATTTTGTCCCAATTCATTAAGAATGATCCCTGAATCACAAAAGCCGTAGAATAAATAGTTGACATTACTAAAAATACTTTAGCGCAAAGAGCGAGGTATTAGGAGGAGGTGAGCCCCTCATATGGGTAATAATTTCTGTTCGTTTTAAGTTTTAATGCTGCTGCTTACTTCCAACTGAAAAAAAACTTTTTCCTATTTATTTTTTCATTGTTTTTTTTTAAGTAATGCTAGTAAATCCTGCGCTCCCTTCATGGAAATTTTCTTCCCCCACGACAAATTCCTCGATGGAAAGTTCCCCCAGCATATCCCCCTCTTCTCAACCCCTGCCTCCAACCAAAAAATTCTCCTGAAAACGCCTGTACACTCCCCAATAACCATTACTATATGTAAGCACTGGTCAAAGTTTTGAACTTGTAACCCCTCCCACGGGGACTGTGGGGGAGTATGTCGTCCCCAAAGACATAGTTATAAGGTTTTTCGACTATGCTGAATAAAATTGCTATCTCAGAATTTTGATCCGTTGACTTTGGGAAAATAATTAGCGTGGGAGGGGGCCTAGGTGCCCTCCAATTTTTTTGGTCACTTAAAAAGGGCACTAGAACTTTTCATTTCCGTTAGAATGAGCCCTCTCGCAACATTCTAGGACAACTGGGTCGATACGATCACCCCTGGGGAAAAAAAAACAAACAAACAAATAAACACGCATCCGTGATCTGCCTTCTGGCAAAAAATATAAAATTCCACATTTTTGTAGATAGGAGCTTGCAACTTCTACAGTAGGGTTCTCTGATACGCTGAATCTGATGGTGTAATTTTCACCAAAAAATTTTCAAAAAAGTAAAAAGCAATTCCGAAACTTCATAAAACGAGCATAAATCAACTTATTGAAAACATCAAACTTATCAGACATAAGGGCGGTGTTGCCGCCCACATATAAACCCTCAGATGGTCAGAGTATCATTGGCGTTTTACTGAAAAACAGTGCATCTCGAACATTTTTTTTTCTTAAAAATACAGAATATCTCTCCATTTACAGGGATAGAATTTATGGGTGTAAATTACAATCGTTTTCGTCTTAATGTTTTAAGACAGTTGTATTTTTTGTAAATATTTTATTCCTCAATCCTTTTCTGACAAATATTCTATAATATTGCCAGCTTAATAAAAGTTAGAAAAACAGATTTATAATTCGAGGCAATCTATGAATTGATACGATAAATTATAAAATGAAGGAAGAAGAAAGAAATTACCACAAATAAGATTAGGATTGCACTGTCTTCTCGAGAGATTTATGAGGGAGGGGCATTCTACATCTAGGGCGGAATTTTGCGGGTTTTCATTTTAAGAAAATACCAAAAAAAGATACTTTTCAAAACCTAGGGGACATATATTCCCTCCCCCCACCTGGAGAACGAAACTGGAAAGAGATTTTAAAAAAAAAACGAAAAAATACCAGTCAAGTCTTCAGAAGAAAAAAGTTGTGATATGAAAAACAATTGTAACGGCTAAATTAGTTTTTACTACATGAAAATGTACTCGTTGTCGTCTTAATTTTGGCCTTTCCAAATCTATTCTTTCAAAATTTGCAGGGAAATAAATTAGATAAACAGAACTAACAAATTAAGCAATGTATTTAGTTTTGAAGTAAAGAACAAATGACACTCTTGCCTTTTCGTGGGTTTTAAGAAGTGTGGTAGCACCTTATCCATTTTGGTAATTTCTGTGGGGAGGGGAGTGGTATCAGAGCACAGGGTTCAGTAGCATCAATTCCCAAAATAGAGGGGGAATGGATGTTTTCAAACCCCAGGGGAGCGGGAAATTTCGTTGCTTTTTCAATTTTTTCGATGAAAATTCCAAAATGAAAAAAAAACTTTTCAATAGAATGGTAAAAGAGTCGTCTTTCCCAAATCAAGGGGGAGGAGAAAACAATCTATGGGCCAAATACTCTTCTCCGAAGTTGGCGCTGCTGACACAGTCTTCCCGTTATGTAGACCCAAACCTCTTCACAGTTTTCTGGATAATCTCAGGTAATTTGCATACTTCGAGACTCTAGCTCTTGGAAATACACAGACCATGATAGTCCCGGAGTATCGTGTTACGAATTTCGATCTAGCGCCATGGTATTGCCCGGGTTGAAAACAACTTTTGAAATGGAGGATGACCACCTTCTGTTCGATTTTAGTGCTTAAAAAGGCTATTATATTTTTTTTTGCGGCTTAAACTGTCTACAGTCATCCGTTCTATATGATAAGGCTGGAAAAAAAAAATGCATTGGAGGAACAGCGTTCTTTGCTAATTTAATACTGCTGCGTTGACTATGACAGAAGATTTGCTAATGAGCCTGACGTCTTTGGATATAAACTTAGCGTTCTGATGCTAACATCTCAGCAAATTTCAAAACTGTGGCTGTTGATTTGAGTTTCAAAAACCGTGAAATATTTTGTCACAGTTAATTTGTTGGTTGGAGGTTCAAAAAGCTGCCGTAGTTCTCAAAGAAAGAGTCGAGCGCAATTTTAATTAGTAGTTTTGTCGCTGTTGCATATCACGTTAAAGTTCTATTTCACGGAACTCTTAAAACGTCAGTTTCATGATTGACGACTTGAAATAGGTACACATTTGAATGTTTTTCTTTATGTACTGATTTGTGTCAGAACGTCATGGAAGGGCTTAAGAAAACTTCCAAACGGAAGTACATAATTACATATATTTCCCATTCGAAAAGCCAATAGTCGAGATGCGTAAAAACTAATGCTCATGAACGCTCTCAGAGGGATGTGGGTCATTTTCCTCCCAGTGTTAAAAAAAGCCACATTTGTAACGTTTGAAAACAGTTTTCTAGAAAAAAAGAACGCTCTTAAAGCCTTTGATTCCCGGAAATTTGTGCAGACACGCCTTCGTGTACTTCACAGAAGGATAAGGAATACAAAAAGAGAAGTTAACTATCGTGATCCAAAATGTAAATACATGAAGAAAAGGAAAAAAGACCTTTACCGGCGGACTTTGCCCCCGCCCTCTATTATGATCAAAAATATAGAAATAGTACTGAATTCGTATGATATTTTGATAGACGGTATATATGGCACGTATGACACATGTAAGGCTGTATCCAGGATATTTTCAGGGGGGGGTCTACCAAAAAAAGCTTTAACAAACGCATCAATTTTATTTAATATTAATTTATATTACGTTTTTACGAGCCAGACAAGCATTTCGGGGGATGGGGTTCAAACCCACTACCCCTGGATACGTCCTTGGATATATGGCACTATTTTAAAAAAGGATAATTTTCATACCTTTTTCCCAAAGAAAAATGCCTGCGGAAACTCATAAAACATCACTCTGGAAAAAACGCTAAGAAATTCCTAAGTAAAACCTGTCATGGTCGAATAATAAACTATGTTATAAAAAAAATAAAAAAATGGTAAATGACTAGACAATTTTAATAGTAGGCTACATGGTAAATTAGGTGAAGTAGAGGATTGCTCTCTTTTTCAACACCAAAACAACAAAGTACTGAAATCAAGTCATACCCTTACATGGCAGCCCAACATATAGCAAATACAACGAAAAACCTGGTGAAGATCCATAGAATAACCACGGGGAACATCTTTAGTAAGTGGAACTGACGAACAAAGCGAAGCTAAATAAACACGCTATTCAAATGAATATTTCATTAAATCACCCAAATCATAAATATCTAAGAATGTCATAATATGGCAGTCCAAGGCCAAACAATTGATCGGCTACTGTCAAGAGCAACAAAGCGGAATAAGAACAAGAAAAAATTACCCCATTCCTTCACTTAGACTGGTGGCATCATTGGTGGCTGCCCCTGGGCGCAGCTTCTGAGGGGGGGGGTGTGCTAAACTTACCTTGTTCTCTTTTGTTACCATCTTGTTTAATTTTTGTGCTAGCGAGAGCCACTGGACGGTATTAAACTTGCACACCTTTTGCACTGCAAAACCTATCTATGAACGATAAGTTATCAATTTGCAGAATTTATGGCCCTTGCCCCATGGGCTTGGGGGTCATTTCAATGAAATATTTGTTGAACTTCCCGTTTATTTTGAGAAGTTGTGTAAAAATTTGACTAGACTTTTTAGGGGGTTAGGGGGCCGGGTGGCAAAAAAGAGCACAGGAAAAAGGTTGTTTGCTCTTTGATCATTTCTACGCTTAGAAAAGAGACTAGAACTTCCCATTTTCAATCAAATGAGCCACCCTCCTCATTTTCTACGACTACCACTACAATGTGAAGTGGCCAGACAGCATTCAGATAAATGGCCTAGATAATGTAAGGAATTTTAACAAAAGATTACTCCTTTATTTTCAACTAGGCCTAAGTCATCTGAATTTTTCACACATTAGGCCCTACTGAGAAATTAATTCGTCTGCATGTGCCTATGAAGAACCAAAGTTTAAAATCATTGCAAAACCAAACAATTCGTTCTTACTTCATTTTCACTGACTTATACTATCTTGACCATAATTCCATTTTAAGTTGATATTAGTCTCACAATCGAACTGTTTAACTTATCCAATACAACTTGTTTGGTTCGTTAGCAGTAACTAAATTTTAAGGTATAGGATACCTGGTTCCAGCAAGAGACAAGGATGTACGGAAACAAAAAGGCGGATGCTATTGGTGAATTTCCCAGCACGCGACTTAATAGCAGGACTTGTTTGAAGACGCATATTTTACAAACGTCATTTGTGCAATTTTCTGTTCTTTCGCGGAAAAAAACAAACAAGCAAAACAGAATACAAGTATTAATTTGTTTTGAAACATGCAATTTCGAAGATGGGTGGGATGGGGGCTAAGCCGACTAGGATTAAAGACGGATTGAACTTGCTAAACCTAACATTGTTTTTTTCTTCTTGTATTGTTTTACTCTTTTACAGTGAGTGCTCAATCTTTTTAATTTGCAAAAAACCGTTGCCGTAACTAAAAACAACAAGGATTTTGGTAGAATAGTCGAATATCCCAACCAGTGGCGTAATTTCGTCAAAATCATTGGGTAAAAGTAATTTCGTCAAAACCAATTTTCCGAAATCAAGTGAACATGACAGTAAAAACTAAAAATAAGCCATTCGGTACCATAAAGTTACTATTTAGTACTATAAAAGTACAATAAAGGTAAATATGTACTAAAAGAACTGATATGTAACTGTTGATGCTTGAATTATTCAGGTCAAAATTTTGACAAAATTTTGATATAAACTGAATTTCAGCTTGGGAGGGGCAAACTGAGATCCGGGGGGGCCAAAGTTTGGAGTAGCTGTTGCCTCCCCTGCCCCATAGCAAATTACACTCCTGATCTCAACCTATTAATTAATCACCGGCTGGATTGTTTCTAGAAGGAAGGACTAATGAAAATGACTATGCTATAGTCTTATAGAAATCTTCATTGGATAAAAACAGTTTTGTCTAGTAATTCTAAATTTTATGGCACTGTTTTTTCTGTAATCAATTCAACACTGTTTTTTTGGGCTTCAACTAAGCTATGACTATGGGACAGTGGCACCATTCACGAGGATTTAAAGGGGGGCAAGATGTCTTTTTCAATTTCAAGGGGGAAGGTGATGAACATTCACCGTTTTTTTTTTTCAATTTACCACTAAAAATACGAAAAAGGGTGTTTTTCAATGAAAATATCAAAAAAGGCGTTTTTCAATGAAAATGCCCCCGACAAAAGCATTTTTCAAAGTATTGGTGGAGGGAGAGGGAATATCGAGGGGAAGCTTAGCCCCCTCCTATTAATTCATCCGCTATGGTAAAAATGAAGGCAATAAGCTTCGATGGTTTCGGTCTTATTCTCTAGGCCTTATTCTCAAGGCAAGGCAGAAGGCATGAAGCTTATTCTCAAATCCGAGCAAATTTTTCTCTACTACTCTAGGCAGGTTCTAGGATTCGCATTCATATGTCAATTTGGAGATTACATTACTGTTGAATAGGTGCAGTTTCAACATCAGAGAGTACTTTTTAGATCTCAAAACCCTATGTAATTGAGTAAATTCTGCACTTGCATTTCGAATTCGGAGGATGATCTCTCTATCGTAACTGACATTTTGAGCTAGTGTAATGCCTAGATCCTTGAATTTCCTGACTTCTTCGATTTCTATTTCCCTAAGTTTTAGACATGCAGCTAGTGAAGCGATAATTCCGTTTTAGATTGCTTTGGTCTTCCTCACATTGATATACTAGCCTGTTAGGGAGACCTTTGAAGGTAGCTCCTCAATTTTCTGTTGCATATCTTCTG
This sequence comes from Artemia franciscana, assembly GCF_032884065.1. Classification (NCBI taxonomy): domain Eukaryota; kingdom Metazoa; phylum Arthropoda; class Branchiopoda; order Anostraca; family Artemiidae; genus Artemia; species Artemia franciscana. Next base: position 21,497,177 of record NC_088876.1, on the reverse strand, counting down.
TGAAATGATTGACAAAAGCTACGTCATTGACAAAGTTGCAGTCAAAATTTGTCTAAGAGGGTTTAACTCTGCCCCGCCAGAGAAGCAAACAAATCTTAAAACGAAGTGTATGATTCTGCCTAATAAAATTGGAGATAAAAGGCATTATTGCCAGACATCATATTCAACAGTAAACAATTCTGTCTGTCCTTTTTCAGTCTGTACTGCACAGAACTACCCTTTGTACATGGCTTTGATCATCTTTATAACTGTTTCTATAAAACCGTTGTTATGGGATTCTATAACACCAAAAAATGTTCCACTTTGCTCTACGACGAACTGAATCAAAAGCTTCCAGAAAGTCTATGAAAAAAAAGATGGTTTACATTTGTCATTATTTTTTCATCTTCATTGTTTCATTTTTCATTCAGTTGAATCTTCAAGCTGTTCCTGAAGGGTATGGATAAGGTCGCAACACGATCGATTTGGTCAAAAACCCTGCTGTTCCTGTTTTAGTACAAAATCTACTTGTCTAATAGTAATATGTAATATTATTTGGCAGAGAATCTTACTTCTTAATGCCATTTCTTTCCTGAAAGGGGTGAAACAGTTCCAAAAAATTCGCTTTAAAGTGTCCACATATCGCCAGAATCTTGTGTCAGTGGACAATATGAGCAACATTGTTCACAAGCTAATAGAAAGAATCTTTTCTGATTCATTCACTTCAATAGTAGGGGCATACAACGCAATGATGGTTATCCTTGCTACATTGGTAACAAATCGTGCTCGCAAGATGCGGTCACTATCAGGCTCACAATCTAAGAAGGATTTCTTAGCTCCTTTAGTGATCGCAAGGGCAACTCCAGCCGATTCACCCGCTCTTTTACGGGATACGACAAATGATAATTTTTGTAGCCGACATTCTAGGCTCAGGAATGTACGTCAATGATAGGGCAACAATTTCAAAGCAATTTCCCACCCCTTTCAATAAAGAATATGTTTTACGATCCATTAATAAGAATATCAAGATTTTATCAATGATTTGTTCACCAAACTGCACCTCCTTCTGCTGATCCATGTCTTTTTATTCGTTCGATATAATACTTATATTTTTCTTTCAAGTCTATGTTAATCTTTCTTTCAAATCCGATTTTTTTTTAATATTTTCTATTAAAAAATTTTTCCACGAAACAAGTTTTTCAAAGAAAAGCAAAGACCTGAGTATTATAATAATTGCCGATTTTGGACTCATCAAATCAATTTTAAATTTAACCTCTTTTTAATCGACTTTGCACCATTTAAAATAAAAATCTGCAACATTTTAACAATTTCCTTCAAAAATTTTACACTGCAGGTATATTTTAATGTTTAAATGATAGTTTGATATACATGTTAATGACAATATCTGCATAATTTTTATTATCTTTATTTATCTTTCAATAGCCTTTAATATCATAATTTTATCTAGTTTTTTTTAAATTTATTATCAATATCAGCAGCTGTAGAACCAAATCGTTTGGCTACAAAAAGGGCAACCGTTTCACCTTTAAAATTAATAGTAATAACGAGTTTATCTCCATATTTAGTTTCTACCCATTTCATTGTTTTAATTTCATATTCAATTCCAAGATTCGAGGTTCGATTCTAATATAATGGTTCGATTCTATTTATTTTCCATTTTCATTTCGCTTAACAGTTCCTCCATTTATTAGGCGAGGATTTTATAAAAAAAAAAAATTCTGAGCCAGAAATAATTTTATTCGATTTAATAGCTTTTGGATTTCTTCCAAGATATCTTCCACTGGGGAAAGATATCTGGGAAGAAAGCCAAAATCGAGTCAGAAACAGGTTTCAGAGACTTGTTTAATAGAGCTATATTGCAGAAGCCCGTTTCGCAAGTACTCATTTGAAAAGAATTTTCGGCTGTTGAAATCGAACCTTTGAGTAACGACGTGTTATTTGGTTAGATGGTGTGCATAGCCTTAGCATTTTCAGAAAAGATGGTTTCTATTCTTAAAGTTTTGGAGAATAAGTGCGGAAAGTAAGGAGGGTTTTATTTATGTGCTAAACTTTATAGACTTGGAGCAGTATTTAGACTTGTGTCATATGTTTTTCATATTTTTGAATCAGAAATAAATTAAAGATTAATATGTAATTTATGGTCAATGACATCCGTATTTGTTTTTCTTTTTCTGAAAATAAAACGCTGTAAATATTGCATGGATTATCAGGCCAATTATCTATCAAAAGTTTAATTTCTATGTCAACACTTTATCCAGATGCATAGATATTAGGTTCGCGTTTTGAAACATCAAAACAAAACAAAAGCTAAGAACTCATATGGCACTTGTGACGAGGTCGGAAGAGCCAAGAGTTCATATGGCATGAGCTCTAGCAAAATTCCGAGAATAAATAGATTGAAATAAAAAGAAAATCAGAGGCTTAAAGTCGTTAGGGATTTAAAATAAGAGCTCTGAGACAGGAGGTCCTTCTAAATATAAAAATTCATTAAGATCCGATCACCCATTCGTAAGTTAAAAATACCTCATTTTTTCTTATTTTTCCTCTTCCTTCAGCCCCCCTCCAGATTGTTGAATCGGCAAAAACAACCGTTTTCAAGTCAATTTTTGCAGGTCCCTGACAAGTTTACCGATTTTCATTGTCCTAGCATGTCTAGAAGCTCCGAACTCACCAAAGCACTGGACCCCCTCCCCCAAATCCCCAAAGAGAGTGGATCCAGTCCGGCCAGCCCCCACACAGATGGTCAAGTCGCGTAAATGACTGTTATTAAATCAATTTCTGCAGGTCCCTAACACAGCTGCCAATGTTCATCTTTTTCACACATTCAGAAGCAACGATCTCGCCAAAGCACTGAACCTCCCCCCCTCCCAACTCCTCTAAGGAGAGCAGATCCGGTCAGGTTATTTCAACCACGTATCTAGAACTTGTGCCTATTCTTCCTAACAAGTTTCATCCCGATCCCTCCACTCTAAGCGTTTTCCAAGATTTCCGGTTCCCCCTCCAACGCCCCTCAATGTCACCGAATCTGTTCAGGATTTAAATAAAAGGTCTAAGGCACGAGATCCTTAAAATATTAAATTTCATTAATATACCATCACCCGTTTATAAGTCAAAAATGCATAATTTTTTTGAATTTTTCCGAATTAACCGTCCCTCCACTGCCTCCCAGATGGTCCGATCAGGGAAGGGACTATTTCGAATTTAATCTGGTCTGGTACCTAATATGCCTGTCAATTTTCATCATCTTAGCTTATCTGGAAGTGCCCGAACTAGGAAAACCGGGACCGAAAGACCGACAGAAATTGCGATCGCTTTATGTGTAAACACCAAGTGCCATAAAAATGGATATACTATTTTAAAGTCATTATACTTAACGTTTGATGTTTGTATCCTAAATGTAAAAATCCTTGATAAGCATCAGAATAATGCTCATTATTCTTACTAAAATCACATTTTTAATCTTCTTGTGGATATTTATATCCATTCACTCTCACTTCAATTCTATTCATATTCATAGGATCAGATGCCTTATTATTTTGTGAAGCACTATCCTCTTTTTTGTTCTCTGTAATAATATAACTATTTTATTTGTATTATATCTTTTAGAAATTACTCTCCATGTCAATTCTTAGTCATTTATATTATCACTTTTATAAGTATTACACGCTTCCCATCTTAATTTAAAGCAACTTTTTTTTTAACTAATTTACCTTCTAACTCATTTCTAATAAATAAACTAGGATTTAGTGTGGGTAGAATCCCAGATAAATACATTATATCTGCTTTAAAATTTTTAGAACACTTTTTTATGATAATATTATTGTTACTATTCCTTTTCAACGCAATTTGGTGTATAGCACCTCTAAATACACGATTAATATCTTGACAAAATCGAAATAATCTTGATAATGGTAAGTACATGCTTACAACCTAACTTTCTTTTGTTTTATTATATTTTTTTAATAGATCACTATTAAATTCATCATTTTTCTTGTTTTAATTGTTGGATTTGCAACTTCTTTTGCGGCAGCTTTAGAATTACTTACAAACTCACTTTCTTGTTTAAATGAACCAATTGTTCGTGTTTTTCTTCATGCCACAACATATTCCTGGCTGCGCATCTTGAATAATCATCAGAAAATGCTAATAGATTTTAATAGTTGTTGATATACCAACATAATTAATAGATTCAAATGCTTTACCATTAATGAAATATCTGCATTTCTCAACAAATTAGACCGATTATTTGTTAAATGAGCCATATCTACAGTACTCATATTCGACCCATCATCTCGTGTTATTTGTATTTTTGTGCGAAGTTAGCTATCACCAGGAAGGATCCAAGATTCTAAATCTTTTTATAAAGTTAAAATTAGATAATTCTGAAACATTAACATTTGTTTCTCTAATTTCTGTAAATTTTGCTGATTAATCATCAGCAATAGGCTTTTCAAATATTTGTCAATAAGGAGCAACAACTTCATTAACCTACACTTATATAGAGAAGAAATTTATCAAAAAATATTTCATTTAAAATTTTTTAACCCCTTGCCTGTAATCAAAGCATTTAAGACATCCTGACTTCTTCGATCTATGTATCTTTTATTATTTCCCATAGCTTCTTTCATAATTTTTTTTTAAATACGTTATCTAATTCTTTTCTATTTACTTCGATGAATTCGTTCCCATATTTAATACCTCTATTTTTTACTAGCTCTAGCATAAGTTTAATTATTTTAGTAGACACTGATAAAGCTCCATCTTTTATATTTTTCAGGGAAGTCTTGAATAATTCCGAGTTAGCTATATTTTTAATGAAACTACCAATACCAGTACCGTATTGTCTTGTATATTGCAATTGTTTTTTATTAATCAACATTTACTGGTGCACACCAACATTTATTTTGGTGCGCTGGATTCGGGATCCTTTGTCTGAGAGGACGCGGGTTCGAATCCCAGTGTACCCAATTCTTCAGTTTGGGACGGGGGTCAGTGGCGTGACTCTGTAAGCTTAGCCAGAGTCGACCCAGCTCTAAATGGGTACCTGGAGAAATCTGGGGAAGGTAAACAGGAAGGGTGTGCGAAAGCACAGGATGGCTGGCCCCCAACCCCCCATTGCACTTCCTGGCTGAAGGGCCAAGAAACGGAGATCAGCACCGCCGGTACGGACTGTAAAGTCAATGCCGTATCCTTTACCTTTACCTTTAATCAACATTTATCATATTAAAAAATGTATTAAAATTTTTACACAATCATTTATAAGAGAAAGAAAGAATGAATTAAAACTAATTTTATAACCATTAAATTGTATTTAATTTTACTAAGCTTGCTGAAAATCTAAAAGTTAACCAACATTATCACCATCCATATTGATAAGTTTAACCTATGTAATATGTAATTGACATTTTCAAAGAAAAATACACTCTTTTTTATTTATTATGAGATATTGTCTTTCTTTAGGAATTTCTACGATCAAGGACCCTGGTTAGGTATTAAGTACAAATGTCCATATTAAATCAGATCTAACCCCATTAACGATTGAACTATTGACTTATCAGCAATGGAATTGGATTTTATCCACACTTCTAGCAATATTTGGAGCTTTCGCTCCCTAATTAATTTTATCTGACAATACAACATAATTTTCAAAACCTAAAATAATACTTAAATCATTATTAAATTTAAATTCATAATTATTTTTCGAGAAAATAACAAATCTCATTGTTGAGGGATTAGATTAAACAGTTATTGGGCATTTTTTCTAGAAGTATTAAAGTAATGTCTCAGAAAAAATTTAAACACTCGTCTTTATACATATCATTGGGTATCTTCTAAACTTAATATCTTTCTTAAATATTTTTCTTCTAAACTTAAATGTATTGTTTCTAAATTTATCACTAAAAATATGTCATGAATATCATCAAGTACATTCCGTTAAGGTAATTTCATAGTCATATTAAGAACATATTTCTTTAAGAACAAATTGTCTTTTGATTTGAACAAATTATTTTTAATTAAATTTTAAGCTAACTTTGACAAATTGTATTATATTCATTTTTTTTAATATTTTATTTTTTAATAAGGAATCAAACAAACTTAAAGCCTCCTGTCTAATTTCATCTGATGTATTTCCAGCATCTCTGCTGCATATTACACTGTATAATCGTTCAATCGTGTCATTTGTTTTTAAAAACAATCCAGTTCCTACTTGTGGTATGTTTATGTCCATTTTATGGATTTCAGCAACCTTTAACAATCTGTACCTATAAATTTTTATAAAATCAGCTATTTTAACATACTCAGGTATTCCATGTCCTTTTTTTCTAGCCATATTTTTTATTCAATTCACCCGATTTCTTTATGCCATCTTGATGGAATTCAGAATGTTCTAGGTAATAATTAGACACTTCAAAAGAAGTTGGTTATTTAGGATAATTCTTTTTATTGTCTTCATTTAACTGTTTCAGCAGTTTAGTGTCAAGATTCAAGTAAGGATCTAATACTTTCGGTGATTTAACAGGAGTTTTCATTTTTGATATTTCTAATGGTTCAGTACCTTGAAGTTGTCGTGGTGCTGGCAATGGTTCAATACATTCAAGTTGTGATGATGATGCTGGTAAAGCGTTTCTTCACTTTAATCTAATTTTACAAATCTCATTTTCAAACTATCGTCGTTTTCTTTTAATTTTGGAACAACTGTATTTTTCGATAACTTTTTCAATACTTAACTCTTCAGCATATTCATGAAATCATTCTTGTATTAACGCATTCTGTCTAACCTTTTGTTTGAGTATTTTCCTGTTCTTAACTATATTTGTTAACAACTTTTTTAATTCCCAAATATCCATTTATATAGATAGAATTGTATTTAAGAAAAAGTATTATTATACAATAATTTTTGACAATTCTTTTTCATAAAAAGCACCAATAATTAACTCATCCGATTTATTGGATGACTCATACATAATAAGAGTTGTCTATTTAACTGTAGCAATTTGAAATATCTTCTCTGTATAATTTTGAAGAGCCTCTATCAAAAACACTCTTTTTCTAATCAATTCTAACCAAATCACCAACATTAAATTTATATTTCATTGTTTGAGGTTCTATGTCTGGAAACATATTTTTATACACCTTGGTTTCATTTTTTTTACTATCTTCTATTGATTTCATTTTGATTTATCTATGATATGAATTATTATAATTGTCAACAAATAATGGTAATACATCTATTCAACGTTTAGTGCTGTTGTGCGTAAAATATTTTCATAGTTTTGTTTTCATAGGTTTATTAAATTGCTCCATTATTTGAGCTTTCATTTCACTTTCAGATGAAAACCAATGAATTTCATGACTTTTTAAAAATAATTAAAATGTTTTTCATAAAAATTCTTTCCCTTTGTCTGTTTTTAACTTTCTAGGTTTTCTATTTTTAAATAAATCCGTAAAAGCATTAATAATCGCCTTACCCATTTTGTTTTTTAAAGGGATACATCAAACACGTTTAATAAAACAATCAATCACTGTAAAAATGTAACAAAAATTATTATTTCCTTTTGATGCTGTTGCACATAAAATGAATCGGCTTTCCACTGTTCATCAGTACCATGTATATAAACGCATCTTCTTTCAAATGTGTGATAAGAGAGGTGGTTTAAAGAGTAAATATTTGGTTTTTGCAATATACCTTTTATTTTAGCTTCTGAAACAACATAGTAATTTTCTATAAATTTACTATGTAAATAGTCCATCCCCGAAAAATTAGAAAAATAAAATTCTAAAACCTTGTCTTTCAAAAGTTTATCTTTGATTTGCTTATACCCAGCTTTTTTCTCTGCCCACAAATTTTGTCATTACTTCATTTTTTTAAAACAATTTTTCTTGCAACCACATAGCGCACAAATACCTTCAATCATAGGTACATTATTTCTTTTTGTTCCTGTAATTGAAGCGGTAACCTTTTTACATCGCTTACAATAAATATTACTTTGTAAATTAATTTCCATTTATGAATATCACTTAAAAAGGAAACAAACAAAATTCCCCAGCTTTGACTATTTTGAAATCTGGAAAATTTTGTTCAATAAAAGCATGGCCTAATAGATGGCTGAGATTACAGAAGTGATTAAAAGCTGTTCACAACAAAAATCCAAATTCTTCGAAATAAAAATAAAATATCGCGTTACAAAATTCATGAATTACGCGCAGCAGCGAAACTGTTTGATATAAAAGCTGTTGGTAGAAAAGATGAACTATTCAATAAATAAAAAATCAGCTTAATAATAAAATATTACTAGAAGATAATTTGACTGAGTTAGAGCATAATACAAAACGTCAAAATTTATAACAAACTTTACAGATTTAATATTATTCCAGAGTTAAAAAAGGGCTAGAAAATGAAATAAAAAAAGAATGAAATTATTTCAGATTTACGATATCAACTTAATACTATGATAAATAAAGATATTACTGAACTGAATTTTTTTATTTAAATATAAAGAGACTTCAACTGCTGGAAATCGTAACGAAGGGACGAATAAAGTAAAGGTTACTTCAATAAACAAGCTGAGATTAATAAGGAAATGAATGAGGAAACTCAAAAACTCATTAGAAATTTTAGTTGTAATAATAGTCACAGTAATAGGATTGGTGTTATTGGTAATACTATTGAAGTATTGAAGGTCAGTAGAATATTAAATTGAAAGTTTCAACTTAATACAATTAGCCTTTGCTGTGATGTTGCTGATATGTCCTTTTGATAACCTGCATATGCATATACTTCTTGAAATTTTCATCTCATTGCTCTTAGCCTTATAAGTAGTTACAATAGGAGTAGTAGTGGTTGCGGTAGTAGTGGTAAATATAGCAGTAACAGTAGTCTTAGCAGTAGTTGGCAGAAATCGTCTTTTGGTGAGATGATCTACCCCTTTAAGCATTCTCTGAAAGTTTCAACTTAATACCCAAATCAGTTCTTGAGATACGCTATTTTGACAATGTGCTTGCACATAGCGTCTCTTGATTAAGCTCAAATTTCGCCATCAATACTGTAAATGAAGTATTGTGGTAGTTGTAATGGAGATAGCAGTAGTAAAATTCGTAACACGCAAATATTGCCTTTTTGATCATCTCCCTTATCAATTCCTGAATTTTCCAAACTAAATTAATCAGTTATTCCTATGTTACACACTTTCGACAACCCATATACACATAACGCGTTTTGATTTAGTTTAGCACTCTCCCCAAAAGTTTCTAAAAGGTTCATCTGAATGCCTTTTTCTAATTGAAAAGTGAAGTTCAAACTTATATACCTTTCTCAATAAAATATACTATGTGTATACAATGAATGAATTTCCTAACTTACAGCCCTTGTCCTGAGGACTGAGGGAAGGTTGACATCCCCAAAGACATAATTACTGGACCTTTCAACAATGCGGAACCAAATAGTTCTCTTAAAAGTTTGATCGGATGTTTTTGGGAAGCAATAGGTTTAGGGGGCTGATTGTCCATTCACTTTTGACTCTTAAAAAGACCACTAATGCTTCCAACTTCGAATCAAATGAGCTCCTTTCGATCCAAAGCCTACACGACCACCTGTTCCATAAAATCTTATATGCCTCAGGGAATTACTTACATCCTTTGCCCATGGGCTCTAGGGGATTGTTTCTACACAAAAGATATTCTTATATAATTTTTGGATTATTTGTAAAAAAAAATGTCTGTTTCATAATTTCAACTAAATGAGTTTCGGGAAAAAAGGAACTATAAATTTCCAACTATACATTTCCAACTAGAAATGTCTAGTTCTAGAACCAGACTGTACATTTCCAATCAAATGAGCCTCCTCTAAAGTTCACACGACCACCCTTTCCACCAAAACCTTATTTGCCCCTGGGCCATAAGGTGCCCCACAAATTTACTGTTTACACTCTTTTATGAAATGATGATAGAAAAAATGTTAAGCGAAATAAAAATTCAACTTAAATTATTTAATTGCAAAAGATAGGTCAGCTAGTCGATATATCTCTGTTATCTCTGCCTGGGCCGTCCCCCAGCATCTTAATGGTATTTTCAATCACTTACGAAGAAGTGGATCTAAGTAAGAATAAGAAATGAAAACGTGGTAGATTCAACATCGAATCTTATAGAAAAAATTAAAAAGTTGTTGAGAAAAACCATTCTTCTTGGAAATGGAAAAGTGAGTATGCAACATGCAGTAAGGCAATGGAGAAGTGACAACCGAAACAAACCTTTTTAAAGTCTATTCTCAAACTGACGAAGTTCATTTTACCAGCAACGGGTCCAAGAATTTACTTTGGATGGGACCCTTATTATCAAAATTACATAAAAGGGTACATTAGGAAAATATGGGGTAGCCTAAAGTTGTAGTTTAGACACTTCTTGCTCTCTTGAAAAGCAGTTGAGTTCCGTGAATGACGCTTTCAGAAATGGATCCAGGGCAAAACATATTGGAATCAATTGAAAATGACAATGATAAATGGGTGAATATTGATCAGTTCATATTACTGACCTATCAATAGTGAATATACCGCTTGATGCCTTTTCTAACGGTCTTTTCGAATAAAATTGTCTCTCTTGGTGCAAATTCACTTCACCCCACCGCTATATACCAATTCAGGGTATATTTTTACACATTTGGGGGAGGGGGTAAAGTTCAAACTTACGTCTATATTCACAATGGCATCTTGAATCCATGTTTAACATGCAAGAATGGCCTTCATATTACTCAACAGAATGAATTTGTTCCCTGATGTTTCTAGTGTAGAAAATAATTTTTTTATTACATAGGATTAGAGCATAAACAAATATGTTAGTGTTTTAACTTGCCTGTTTTTTAAACTTGCACACTGTCCATTGTTCGGCAGTTGTATTTTAACCTTTATTATTCAACAGAGTGTTATGGAACTTATGATTCTATAATTTATTATTTAAACACTATGTTTACAAGAGACTAAGCGATTCTATTTCTTACCAATTTTGTTATTTGTTTGATTGCTAGTTTCAATTATTAATTTATTTCTATTAGTTAGAATTACATGGAATTTTGTGTGCTGTTCTGAAGGATGATAAATCCGTTTTTCCTATGGTTTCTCATTGTCCGTGTTCTTTTTTTGCAATTTGTGACGAAATTGGGAAAAAAATTCGGTTCAAATACCCGTCGGCTAAAAACTTGGACTGATACCTGTCTTGGTTCAAATACCCGTCGGCTAAAAACTGAACCCAAAGATAGCTGTGCCTGACCACCCAAGCTTAAGTATTGTCCCACTACTTGTCTAGTCTTAAAATTTGGCAAAGGAGAATGGTGTGAAAAACATTGCTAAAGAATGGAAAAACTGCCAATTTGCGCTGATTCTCGAGAAATGTATAGATTCTGATCCAGTTTAGTTCTGTTTTAAAGTACTAGAACGATTTGATGTTCCTCAAGTCAAAAGTTTCCCATTCTTGGCTGAATTCCTAATAAAAATATTTATCCTACCACATTCTTCTGCTTGTGCCAAGAGGGCTTTTTCAACTGTTAATTTAAACAAAATTGAAATAAACTCAGTTTTACTACTCTTGATGCTGTTTTGGGTGCTGAACGAGTCGTTACCAGAGACTGAAAACCCCCATGAGCATGGTGACACACACAAACTGGTGAACTAATGCAAATGGGTACAGAAAATCAGCAACTGCTAGCACCCCCATGGCTTCTAACTCAGATAGTGGTATTCAATGTCATACTTTTGGTCATTTTTATGTATAGTTTTTGTAGTATAAATTAGTCGAAACCTCATAAAACAAGAAAACAAGTTCTATTTTTTAAAATAAAAGATGCCGTTATATACATGTTTAATGTGATTTGAAAAATAGTGAGAGGCATGGTCTCTATTGTATCGTTTGTGGGGATATATCCAACTAGACCATACAAAGTGATAAAAGAATCCTTTAAAGGCATTTTGGATAAAAATATTGTTTCAAAATTTAAATTTCCAATGCGCTTTAGACCAGACCATAACCTCAAAAGTCACTTCTTTAATCAGTCCCAATTTAAAAAGAATATTTTTCCTGTAATAAGTGTAGGCGGTTGCGTATATTAGGGGATGGCTGCAGGAGCGATCCTCCCGTCCATTGAGATCTGCATAAAAGGGAAAAGGGGGAGTTGTATACAAAGTATTAAATGGAAAAACAGATCCTAGCAACTGCGCATGGGCAATATCTTGTAAAAGTACAAGGTTAAAACTTGATTTTAGCCCCTTTTTTGTATTAAAATCGAGATTTGGGACCAATATCAGGGTGGTGCTATTAACGGTTGAAAATGGACAAAAAAAAACTACTTTTGTTGGCCTGTTGTAAACTGTTACAGTAGTGATATATTTCTCCAAATAATTTCTTAAAGTACTATCTGGATTAATGTACTGCATTAGAAGAGGAAGAAAAACAAATGAATTGAGAAAAAAAGGGTAATGAAAATGTCTTATCCAACATTTTCATAGATAGTACTGTACGTCACGGAAGATTTTGGATATGGTACTATTTTGTCTTTGGTGCATTTTTCGTGCAATTTGTGGTACATTTGGTTTTGAAGTGTTCGTAACACTGTCTCAAGTAGATGAAAGAGAAGAGACAAAAAAAAAAAAAACAAAACAAAACAGAGGACTGTTGAATTGAAGAGGATAAATTTGACAAAGTTCTGTTTGTGACGAGCTTCTTACTGTCATATAAAGTAGGTGAAAAAGCTGGAGTATATATGAGACTTCATAAGGGAAGTAGGGATGAGGTGAGCACACCACTTCAGGTTTTTTTAGGTAGCTTAGGCTTTACCTATTTTTACTTTGTTTCGCGGATTGTTGAGATAACTAAGAAATAGTTTAGGGATGTCCTTAGAATTTAAATTTTATCCTGAATCCAGCCTTAGCATTCATTTCTGTCATAGGCTATATTAACTTAAAACCTATTCCATAACTCACATAGAGACAAGATGAACTTAACAGCCTAGGCTACTTGGTAAATTTATGACAGTTCATGTTATCGACTTACCAATAAAGTGAATATACCACTTGATGGCCTATTTTATGCTCTTTACAAAGATGATAACTGCTTCTATTGCAAATTCAAATTTAAGCACTTTTTGACCTAACCTAACATTATTATAGGCTAAATAATTTTAGCACTGAGAAAATTTAGCATTATTTTTGGTAATATTATAGCAGTTTATATAACTGGCTTACCAATAAAGTGAATATAGCCTACCATTGATGCCTGTTTTTATGTTCTTTGCAAATATAATATCTAATTGCTTCTACCATAAATTCAAATTTAAGCACTTTTTGAGCTCTTAAAAATGACAAATGTTCTAAAAATTACGACAGTTGATATAACTGACTTACCAATAAAGTGAATATACCACTTAATGCATTTTTATGTTCTTTACAAATATAATAATTGCTTCTACCCCAAATTCAAATTTAAGCACTTTTTGAGCTCTTAAAAATGACAAATTTTCAATCAAAGTATGAATTATTGCTTGTTTTCCACAAAATAATACTATGTTTTCTCAGCATCATCTTTTTTCATTGTTTTTGAAAAAATAATGGTACATTTTCTCAGTTCTAAAATTATTTATAAAAAGGTTAGGTTTGGTTAAAAAGTGCTTAAGTTTGAATTTACAGTAGAAGCAATTATTATATTTGTAAAGAACATAAAAAAGGCATTGAGTGGTATATTCACTTTATTGGTAAGCCAGTTAAAAATGTAGGCTGTGTTTGTGTCTCTATGGAAGTGGCCTGAAGATAGAAATTAAGGTTTGGGTCAATATACCTATATAGACATTAACAGAAATAAGTAAGATGTAAGATTATGAAAACACAAGTTTATTATGGTTACCTTATAAATTTTAACAGACAATCTGGCACAGTACTACTTGCCAATGAGTGAATCCCATAAAAATACAATAATGAATGAGCTCCAAAAATGAATGACTCAATTAATTCAATAACAATACAATCCTGAATGAGCACTTTCTTCCATTTATGTTCTACTATGTATTAGAAAAAACACTGACAAAGGTAAATTATGTTCTAGTTTGTTTGGCAGGAAGCATTTCTGAGTTTAATAGGAAGATGTGTGTTGAATGTCTAAAAGAAATACTTGCTTGATTTCTCTAGAAGTTTCCATGGTTTTTGTATTAAATTTGAGCTTGATTTACATTGTATTTTCATACTTTTGGTTTCCTCCCTTTCTTTCTTTAGAAACATATTGAACACCATGGCATCATTGCATCTCATCATTCTGAAAGGACAACAACATCCTCATCATGTTAAAAGGATACTATCTTGAGTTGCATCCAGCTTCCTCAGAGTCATAAGTATTCCCAAGATGGAAGTTGTCTTGGTGATATGTGTGCTGACTTTGCTCTCCACTGATTTATATATCCCCCTGTGCCCCCTGGCATCCCCATTGTAGTTGTATCCATGTGTCCTGGTCATCATTTATATTCCCTGTGTCCCAGTTGTCATTTATATTCCCCGTGTCCCAGTGTCCTGGTCTGTAATTTCTCTTTGAGTGTCCTGGTTGTCATTTATATTCCCTGTATCCCAGTTGTCATTTGTGTCCTGGTGTCCCAGTCTGTAATGTCATCTTATAATGACATCATATACAAACCCTTATATTTTCATGATACTTATAATGACACCATATGCAAACCCACAAACAAACAAACTTGCATACATACAACTTATTTTTATATATACAGATATAGTTTCTTTTGTAGTTTTTCTTTTTTTAATTTTGCAGCTTTTTTAGCATTTTTTCTTTTTAGTTTTTTGCCTTTTTTTATTTTTTCCCTTTTTTCAAGTTTTTTTTTCGTTTTAGGTTTTTTCATTTTTTAGCTTTTTTGTGCCATATTAGTTACACGCCATTGTAGTTGTGTCCCCTGGTTGTCATTTATATATCCCCCCTGTGCCCCCCAGTGTCACCATTGTAGTTGTACCCCCTCAGCAGTACCTCGCTCTTTACAACAAAGCTTAAGTTTTGTCCCAATTCCTTAAGAATGGCCCCTGAATCACAAAGGCTGTAGAATAAATAGTTGAAATTACCAAAAATACTTTAGCCTAAAGAGTGAGGTATTGAGGAGGGGACGAATCCCCTCATATGCTTAGTAATTTTTGGTTGCTTTAATGCTGCTCCTTACTTTCAGATGAAAAAACTTCTTCATATTTTTTTAAATAATGCTAGAAAATCCTGTGCTCCCTTCATGGAAATTTTCTTCCCCCATGACAAATTACTCCAAAGTTCCCTCAACATATCCCCTTCTTATCAACAACTCCTCCCTCCCCCCAAACCAAAAAAATCCCTCTGAAAACATCCGTACACTTCCCAATAACCATTACTATATGTAAGCACAGGTCAAAGTTTTTAACTTGTAGCCCTTCCCATGGACTGTGGGGGAGTAAGTTGTGCTCAAAGACATAGTTATAAGGTTTTTCGACTATGCTGAATAAAATGGCTATCTCAGAATTTTGATCTGATGACTTTGGGAAAATGATTACTGTGGGAGGGGGCCTAGGTGCCCTCCAATTTTTTTGCTCACTTAAAAAGGGCACTAGAATGAGCCCTCTTGTAACATTTTGGGACCACTGGGTCGATACGATCACCTCTGGGGAAAAAAACAACAAATAAACACATATCTGTGATCTGCCTTCTGGCAAAAAATACAAAATTCCACATTTTTGTTGATAGAAGCTTGAAACTTCTACAATATGGTTCTCTGATACGCTGAATCTGATGATGTGATTTTCGTTAAAATTCTATGACTTTTAGGGGGTGTTTTCCCCTATTTTCTACAATAAGGAAAATTTTCTCAGGCTCGTAACTTTTGATGGGGAAGACTAAACTTGATGAAACTTCAATATTTAAAATCAGCATTAAAATGCGATTCTTTTGATGTAGCTATTGCTAACAAAATTACGTTTTTATGAATTTTGGTTACTATTGAGCTGGGTTGCTCCTTACTACAGTTTGTTACCACAAACTGTTTGATTTTGGGTCTCATAGTAAATTTTACTTGTTCCCCATAAATTAATTTAAAAACATTTTCCACGAGACAAGGTTTTTAATGAAAAGTAAAGAGCTTCATTAATCCAAGAATGACAAAAATAAAGTCAAATAATCTTCAAACATAAAACTGCCACAGATAACTATCAATAAATAAATGGAACTTAAAACGAACAGAAATGACAATAAGTAGCCATGTCAAACCAGCAAAATTTAACATGAGTAGGGGTGATAACCCCCATTTCTTCTCAAGACCAGAACACAATTTAGTTTGCAAAATAGAAGAAGATATCTAAGGGAGAAAGATTTGAAATGCAGCTAATTTAAAGAGATTTTTTTAGAAAGAAATACATTTATCTTTTTGGAAACTAGATTTTAAAAAATGAATTTGGCAAAAGCTGTTACCAAAAGCTACATAACGGCATACATTGCTAAATAACATAAGCATAGTGTACATCAGCCATTATACTTCTACTATCAAAAAAATGTAAACAGCACCTAAGAAAATCAGTTCTTATAATACCTTGTGACTGTGCAGTGGATGAGGTCGTGGCTCTAAATAAAAGGGTGTCAGGTTCAATCCCGCCTGTCGCAAGGAGATGTTTCTTGTTAAAGTTGAAGTTTGCCAATTTAAATTTTTTGCATTAAATAAAAAAAAATCAAAGCTATTAACGCCCAAAAATTAGGCTAAATAGCAAAACCAAAGATCACGAAATGTGATGTCGTGAAAACAAGTGTATAAGGGCCAAAAAGTGAGTAGCAGGTATGACGTCATTTTTTTTTAGAAAGAAATACATTTATCTTTTTGGAAACTAGATTTTAAAAAATGGATTTGGCAAAAGCTGTTACCAAAAGCTACATAATGGCATACATTGCTAAATAACATAAGCATAGTGTACATCAGCCATTATACTTCTACTATCAAAAAAATGTAAACAGCACCTAAGAAAATCAGTGCTTATAATACCTTGTGGCTGTGCAGTGGATGAGGCCGTGGCTCTAAATAAAAGGGTGTCAGGTTCAATCCCGCCTGTCGCAAGGAGAGGTTTCTTATAAAAGATAATGTTTTCCAATTTAATTTGTTTGCATTAAATAAAAAAAATCAAAGCTATTAACGCCCAAAAATTAGGCTAAATAGCAAAACCAAAGATCACGAAATGTGATGTCGTGAAAACAAGTGTATAAGGGCCAAAAAGTAAGTAGCAGGTATGACGTCATACTGTTTGCTGTCGATACTAACTTTTATTCTTAAAAGTGAATTTTTGGACCATCCTTAGGCACATTTCAAATTTTAAAATCTTGATTTTACAGCATATTATATTTGACAGCGTCCTGTATTAAAAAACTTTTCCCTCGGAAAAAGTTTTTCAAAGAACAGTAAAAGTTACATTTAACCAGAAATGACGACAAATAAAGTAAAAAAAATTTCCAAGCGTAAAACTACCAAAAATAACCAATAATAGATAAATGAAACCAAAAACGAATAGAAATTATAAAAAATAACCGACTTAAACTCAAAACGAGCAGAAACTAAGATGAGTGAGCTGACTCCCTCTATGTCTTCTGAAGACCAAAACATAAATTTCACTTTACTGAAAACAATCCCCATTTTGGGCTGAATGCTCCTATTTCTCACAATATGGAAGAAAAAAAACATCATAACTAAGATTATTGAATAAACAACAAGTGAATGTGGATTGACAGTTTAATATACATATTCTGATATTTATTTTTGAAGGTCTTAATAACTTTGGATTTATTAAAGTTAAAAAATCTAAGAAATTTTAAAAATGAAGTTTTCAGTTGATCTCTTACGTTACCGAGGTCATCGCAACCTCTATAATAAGATTATCTGATGCTTAAATGAATTGTACACAAATGTTTAAATACATTGAACACAAATAGGAAAAGATAAATATTAACATTTAAATCACTGAAAAAAAAGTTCCAGGTAGAATTTGTCACCCACCTCATACCCCCAGAAATTCATTGGTGAGGCTAATGAGGCCTGTCTTGTTTTTTTCATCTATGTGCTGGTAGACCTGTGAATGCAATATCTTATGCTGCATAGAAAAAAACTTTCACAATAGAAAGGGGGGCACTGTTGACCCCACTATACCCATAATAAATGTGTAGACCAAAGGGAAACAGGAAACAGAAAAGATTTAATACCAAATCCCCCCCTCTACGCTTTCCAAAAACTTCTCTTATATTTATCTGAAGGCTCAACGACACTTAAGATGTTTTGGCATTAAAATGCACTCTTTAGGCATCTGTATACCCTCCACCTACGCAATGATCCACAACTCCCTTTAATAATATTAGCTGATGCGCACTAACACACCATTGTATAATTTTAAAAAATTCGGATTAAATTAGTTTACTTAACTGAAGCTTTAAAATAAATATCGGAAATTTTTCTCTGGAGGAATCACTTCATATCACCCATAGTCAGGCTTAGTCTTAAAATGGAGAATGATTCCAACCCTCTCCCCAACGCCTCTTGCTGTATTTGCCTGAAGGCTCACGGGGTTTTCTACAGTCAGGACATTAAAATTCACTCTTTTAGGCATCTGGATTCTGCCTACACAGCAACCCACTGCCCCTCCTTCATAATAGCTGATGTATAACTATATGCTTTTCTTCTTCCCTTTTATTTGTCTTGATATCCCTTTGGCTGCCCAATTTATCTTTGGGGAAAACTTCCCAGAAGGGAAGGGTCAGGAAATTTTTTCGCGGGGAAGGGTGTTTCACGGGGAATACGTCGGGCCGCATATTCTTAACATGCTCAAGTACACTAGCCATTTCAATTTTAAACGCTTCACATGCTTAAGAATAATGCGCCAGTTTATGCAGTAAGCTATTTTATAACTGAATCAAACAATTCGTGGTAACGAACTGTGGTAAGGAGCGACTCGGCTCAATAGATACTGAAATTTCGTTGTAAATCTAAAAAATGAAATTCTAATACCAATAACTATTCAAAGTATTAATCTTTTGATTAATACCAATCAAAAGAATCGCATTTTTTATGCTGATTTTAAATATATAAGTTTCACCAAGTTTAGTCTTAACCATTAAAAGTAACGAGCCTGAGAAAATTTGCCTGACTTTAGAAAATAGGGGGAAACACCGTCTAAAATGATCGTTAAGATTGTAAAATCATGACGAAAATCATGCCATCAGATTCAGCGTATCAGAGAACCCTACTGTAGAAGTTTTAAGCTATCTACAAAAATGTTGAAGTTTGTATTTTTTACAGAGAAGACAGATAACAGGTGTGTGTTTATTTTTTTTCAGGGGTGATTGTATAGACTATGTGGTCCTAGAATGTCACGAGAGGGCTCATCATTATAACAGAAATTAAAAGTTGTTTATTTACCCCATATATGAAAGGGGATGTTCCCTCTTCAACACCCTGCTCTTTACGCTAAAGTTATTACTGTTTTAAAAAGTTGAGTTGAGAGAAAGAGTCAAACTTTAGCGTAAAAAGCGGGGCGTTGAAGAGCGAACATCCCCTTTCATATACGGGGTAATTTCTGCTCGTTTTAAGTTTTAATATCGCTCCTTACTTTCAGTAAAAAAAAAAACTTTTTTTTTAAATTTAATCTTCAGTCAGTTCAGTATATATCCGCAAAATTGGCATAAAAATCTTGGATTGCTTCAAAGATTTTTCTACGAAGATGGAACTTTCCTCTATTTCACGAAAATGGAAACACCTGTTAAAGATAAAAGGTATATCTTCAGCACGTTTCATAAACGTGGTAACAGTTATAGCTATTTGTCTATTCACAATTAGATATTGAAAAGTAGCCTTGCAGATAAAAGTTCAAAATGGATAAAAATAAAAAATCTGGACACGAGCATAGAATGGATAAGAGACGAAGCCTGATGGCTGAATTTGCAAGGGGATCCATGGATATTTCCAGATATTTTAGTAATATATCCGAAAATACCCGAAAATTAAAAGGTAAGTTTTGACTATTAATAAACCCCCTCCACCCTCAAGAAATCCTTAATTTTAGTTTTGTAACTAACTAACTAGCGAATGGTCCAATAGGGCTTTCATGTGAATAAATCTATCTATCTATTTATTTTAACTGTATAGCTAATTTGGTTGAAATTAGATCTGTTTTCTTCATCTTCAGAATATATTGCCTTTTTTTCTTTTTTTTTGCAGATTTGTTTTATTCTCTTTCTTGTGAGCCTGTCAATTTAGGGTATGGTGTCTGGGCTTCAATGATGGGGATATGACAAGGCAACTTACAACATTAATTTATGCTAAGGAGTAATTTTTCGAGCTGCCCCTGTCCACTCCCCACTCAAAAAATTCTTAATTTTAGTGTTGTGGCTAATTAAATAATGGCCTAAGAGGGCTTTCGTGTGATAAATCCGTCTATCTATTTATTTTAACTATCTAGCTAATTTGGTTGAAATTAGACGAATGAAAGAGTTAAAAAGAATTTAGGCCAGGAACAGATCCATGGGGTCGGGGCGTGACCCTTCCCCAAGATGTTTCTGGTGCCCTTATTCTGTTCTTTTTTCTTTGTTTAATCTTTTTTAAAATAAACCTTGTAGTTTTGTGCCCACCTCGAGTCACATTGGCGCCCTTGGTCAGCGGCCCCATTACCAAAGATTTTGCTCTTGATCTGCTGGAGATTCAGACATGAAAATGCTCGCATAATCAGTTTACGAATCATTTCGTCATAAAATTACAAGATAAGCCTCGTTTTCAAGAAAAATTAATAATACAATTAAACTTGCTTGCTAGATCTTCATCTTCAGATTGTGTTTTCTTTTTCCTTTTTTTGGCATATTTTTTTATTCTCTTTACTAAGAGACCATTGATTTAGGGTACGGTTGCTGGGAGTCATTGATAGGGATATGATAAGGGTGGGTCAAGGGAGTGGAGACATATTATAAAAGGGGTTTTAGGGAAATGTTTTGGACAGTTGAATTTGCCGTGTGGGATTTGGGAGAGCTAATTCACATGTCCTATCTTATTGAGCTGCCTGATTGTAGTAAGATACAGGGTAAAATACTATCTTCCAAGGAATAAGTCTTAGTGGAATTTCGTCTATGTTATCCGAACAGAATGTGGAAGTTAGAAACTACCCAGATTGATAAGGTTGACGTAGGCTGGCTGATTCACAAACATCCAAGTACCCCAAGCTCTATCGTTCCTGCAAGACAACTTGGAAGACTATTAAATTTTTGTATTGCCCTTTTTTCCCTCCCTTTCATCATTGACTATCCCGAAATTACACCCATATTTTGTTTATTATCACCCCAAAATTATGGGGGATAAATAGATAATGACCATTTCAATGTCTGTCTCATCGTAAATTATTTCGTCAATCATAGCTACAGTTTCTTTGATAGTAGCACATTTCTTGGGACTCATCTGCAAAACAGAAGTGGTTGCCTACTGCAAAGCATGTGGAAAATTTTAGGTCTGCAAAACACCCAAATTTCCCGGTTGGGAACACTTTTCATTAACTCATACTGCATCCTTCTTTTTGTTGATATTTCGGTCCAACTGTTTCACAGTTTCAAAGAGTGGTGATAATAGAACAACAAAACGCCAAAACAAGAGGTTTCAACCACTTGCCTTCCCTGGTATTCAATTAGAAACAGATAGCTTTCAAAAACTTTCTTTTTTTCCATATTTCAAAAAATTTAGAACATCAAACTAAACCAAATTCAAGTCCGAAAAAATTTGAGAACTTCTCTGATGCTTATGACAGTTTAAGGGACGCTTAGAATTTGCCCTAGTTTCTACCGCGTTTGTCATAAAAATTTAAAGTAAGGTGTTCCCAGATGGTAACGCTAGACGTTACTGGGTTATGTTAGAAATTATTAAAGCACGTGTTTAAACAGCATTTTGATCTTGTTTCGGAAAAACGCCCTAAATTGAGATGAGGCAGAACATCCAAGACCATCCATTTCTGAAGTGGACAATATCATCTCAAGAAAACGTTGTATCTCTAATTAGGTGTATTTTAGAGAATATTTTTCTTTTTTTCACCGCTCAACGGGAAATTTTACGAAGAAAAAATTAGCTAACTGGTTCTAACTAGAGGAATGCTCTGAATTGACCATTTAGGACTTGATTGAGCGCTGGAGATAAATATACTGATAAAATAGAATTAATAAAACTTAAGAAAGGTAGGAAGGTAAGAAACGTAGAGAAAGGTATATCTAGTAGAAAATGGAACTATTTTACATTACAATATTAATACTTTTTGATAATGTATATGACATTATTTTAATATGAAATATCTATTCACACTAATATATTATATGTTTCTCTATCATTATTAGACTTATATGGTTTTCAAAGAAATTGGGAACTTTAAATATATCTGGGTGTTAAACCATGCCATGGTATGGGTAGGATTTATAATAAACATGATAATATAAATTCTTTCCTTTTTGAAAAAAATCAGCTTTGAAAGTGCGGGACATGACCCATTCCATGTTTTGGTTCTGATTCCGATTGGTAACAATGTGGTTGCTTTTGTCTCTTGACAAAAGTAAAAATCAAATATTCCCATGCTTGTCGTGGAACATCTTCAAAACATTTTCTAGCTGCCAAAGCAACAAGACATGACCACCCACAGTTCAAGTGCTGCTCAGATATTCCCCAGCAACCAGGCATGCGGTTGTTTTTCAGTCTCTTTATAGAAAATTAAATAAAAAAAATAGTTTTTTTTTAACTGAAAGTAAGGAGCGACATTAAAATTTAAAACGAGCAGAAATTACTCCGTATATGAAATGGGCTTTCCCCTCCGCAATCCCTCGCTCTTAACGCTAAAGTTTTTAATTGTTTTAAAAATTAGAATTGTGGCAAAGAGTCAAACTAATTATATACAGTCAAATTATCATTATATTATCAATCTATTATATTATCTACATTATATATTATCTATTATATTATCAATTATAATATTATATATCATCAATTATATACAAGTCAAACTAATATATATATATATATATATATATATATATATATATATATATATATATATATATATATATATATATATATATATATAAAATATATATATATATATATATTTATATATATCATATTGAAGGAGTTTGACCGCATGTCAAACACAATCAAATGTAGAAAATACATAACATAGATAAGTCAGAACTTAGTTAAAAAGTCAAAAAGGAAAAATAAATAGATAACAATAAAATCAATGATTAGTTTTTCTGGCTATTATACAACTCATCAAAACTCGGAACAAAACTCTTCTGATATGTTTTATGTTTAGTGGGGATTGGAGTCAGTTTGGGGGCTTTTGGGGAGGATAATTCTGTTGCAGGCGGGAAGGTAGGTTTCAGGGATGATGAATGTAATCAGGGAACAGACAAGGTCTTCTCTCCTTCTCTGCCAGGAGGCTCCTTCTCTCAGCCAACGTGTTGAGCTTGAACTTACCTAGTAGATAATAATTTTCTCTTCTCCATTTATGATTCTAGGTACTTGTTTTTGGACATTTTCAGTCTTATAAATATGCTCTAAAAAAAGACCAAAAAACGACACTGGACAAGCAAACTCTAGTGTTGACTGAATAAAAGAACAAAAAAGTCGAAGTTGGAGAAGATACTTAGGGGGGGGGCAAGAAAATTTCATCGAAAGTTTTTGAAGAGAAACCAGAGGGGAAGCTTGCTTGAGGATGTTTTGAACATGGGTATCCCACTTCAAGTCAGCAGTAATTGTCACCCCAAGTAGTTGAATGCATGTGATGGAGATTTTGGGAGGAATGGGGTTTGTGAAAGAAGGATCTAAAGAGTGATCTAAAAAAATAACTGTCATAACTGACAGTTTATTAGCGTTAGCTTTCATCTTTGACAAAGAAGCCTCATCTGTGACATTGTTAAGTAATGATTTAATTGAGTTTTTTATATTTTTTCGACAAACTTCAAATGCTATTCACTTAATTTAGGGAGGAAAAAAGTCGACCTAGTGAATACATCACGTGATAGCCTTTTGGGTAAAATTCTAGTTTAGTTAGTTTTTGATATCTTGGAAATGGGTTAGGTTAGGAAACTGAAACTTTCAGGGATGGGTCTACAGACCAAAGTATGTCCTAGGAAGGTATTTGCAAGCACATACCTCCACTCCTTCTCCCTCTAGATGACAGTGACCTTTGATGACCTTTAAAATCTTTGTGTTATGAAAGTGAAACCTTGCAAAACAGATTTTCTCCTTAACAGAAGTACAACAAAATTGTTTTCAGCTTTATAACTTTGCCCAATCCTAACTTATGAAGTTTCAAAGATCTGCAGATACATATTTTAAATTTAGAAAAAACTCATTGATGCGGCTTAAATTTCTACTCAAAATTCTAGTTCAGCTTCTTTTTGCTATGTTGGAAAAGGGTTAGGTTAGGAAAATGAAACTTTCAGCAATGAAACTTTCAGCAATATGTTCTGGGAAGGTATTGCCAAATTTCCATGTTAATCCTCTTCTGAGTTTTGTTTTAATTCATATTAATCTTATTGAGATTTTGTGACAAAACAACATTTTACCAAACAACATAATTGAGTTTTTAATATTTTGTTGACAAACCTCAAGTGCAGACAGGTCGTCCACATGCTTACATTGCTCTGTTTGGTCAGTCATGAGGCTATTAACCATTATAAAAAATAAACTAGGACCCATCAAGGTTTTCTGGGGGATCCTACAAAAGATAGGAAGGGGATTGGAATAAACGTTTTGATATTTGAGCACTTGAGAACAATTTGTTAAAAAGTAGAGAACAATTCTAACTAGAAAGAGAATTGCTTGAAACTCTGTCAGCAGTTTATCAACAGGGATGGTGCAGTCAATTAGGTTGAATGCTTTCTTGAGATCAGTTAATAAAGGATTCAACCAAGTTTCAGGGTTTTTAATGTTTTTAAGAATGGTGTCAAGAAGACTAACAAGGTAGTGTGAAGTAGATGTCTCCTTCAGGTTTCCAAACTGTTGTAAAACAATAAGTTCAAGATTCTCGGCCTTTAACGAATTAGCTAAGAAACCCTTGTACATTTTTGAGAAAAATGGGGTCAAGATGATTGGTCATAGTAAAATACTAACAAGGTAAAACATAGTAAAATACTAACATCCAGTAAAATACTAACACGGGGTGTTAGTAGTTTATCAGGGAATGCTTTTATTAGATCAATTGGACAAATACTAGTTTTTTCAGTTTCTGTATTTTTCTATTATTTGCTTCACTAAAATTTCAGGGATTTTATCCTTTGGAGTTTCAGGGATTAGTTGGTTGTCCAAGAGAGGGGGAACGTTTGCATAATGCCAGCTAGGTGTTTATTGAGCTCATTGGCTGTCTGTTCAGGCTGTTTATCCAGAAAAAAAAAATGGAATTTCTTGTATGAGTGACCTTCTATTTCTTTTAATTTTTAAAACTATTTTTAAGGTTTGCTCTGTTTTAAGCAATTTAATTTATTCTTACCATAATGGGAAGCAACATGACGTATTTCTTTCTTTATTACGGAGGGTTAAGGCGTCATCTTTCGTTCATAGGTGAAAAAGTTTTAGTTTTAAATGGATTAGTTCTTTTATTTTTTCATTAATGTAAGGTTTACCTGAGGAACATACTTTCTTGGTAACCTCTGGGAAACATTTTTGGTTATTTGACATTCATTTTGTTTGAAACAAACTAACTTTGAATTATACACACGGCACAGCATCATCCCAACTCTCAGATGTAATCCGAGATCCAAAATCGAAATGACCTGCCCTTGACTTGTTATTGACTGGTACGAAAATTTAGAGACTGAGTAATTTGTTTTAGAAACTAGCTGTGGTTCCAATTGTGTTATGAAATGATAGCTACCACCAAGGGGGGAAGGGTGGTTGGAGTATTGTAAAAGGTTTTAAGGTTGTTGCAAATAACATCCAAATTGGTTCCCACTTTTACAGTAGGGAAATCAACAATGTGCTTAAGCTTCTGATCTTTGCACAGATAATTAAGACTTAGTTCGTTTGCGTCTCCTGCTATAAAAATACTGGCATTCGGATACTTTGTCGTCACAAAGTCAAGACTTGCTTGTAGCCTATCATGAAATTACGACGAGAACAAGTATTCTGTCCAGGTGTAAGGCTGAGGCAGGCATTTGGGCTTAATAGATATCCAAATGATTTCATTGCTATCACCTAGTCCTGGCACATGGATAAGGGTAGGAGATAGGTAAAATGGACAGTCATTTCGCTCTGATACTGTGGAAGTGAGAAGTGGAGTACCTCAAGGCACAATCCTGGGCCCAATTTTATTTAATGTTTTCATTGATTATGCACCTTGTAACATCAAAAGTGAAATGAGCCTTTATACAGACAATTCATTTGGTTTAGTTGGTTTAGTTGAAAGCTAAAAAAATAGAAACCATTCAAGCAGACTTGGACTCATTTACAAACTTGGCAGGGACTTGGAAGCTGAAGTTCAATGTCCAGAAATGTGAGGTTATCTTCTTTGGTAATAAAAACTCAAGACACCAGTATTCAATTGTTTCAATGGACAAAACAAGGCAACCTATTGTCAGTAGTCATGCTGAACGTGATTTGGGTCTATTAGTTGATGAACAGCTGAAGTTTAGTGTAGATATCTAGACTGTGACAGCAAAGGCTAGTCAGGCTCTCAATATATTTAAAAGAATTTTCAGTAGTCGTTTACCCTCAACTGTTTCAAAGCTGTTTAAATGTTTAATTTGGCCTCTCATGATTTTGTTTTGCTTCAGCTAATGTTGAGTCCAACTCTGGCAGGTTCTTTTCTCATTATTTTTAGTGTTGGACCAAGTTCTTTGAAGGTGTTTATTGTGAGTGCCAAGTGACTGAAATTGCTCAAAAGTCTGTCACCAAACTTCAGGCCAAATTTCAGTCAGGTAGTGGTCTCCTTCACCATACAGTCAGTGATGCAATTAAATAGTCCCTGCCAAACTCCTGTACAAATGCTGAATGGCTGGCTACATTTCCGACTGACTTGGACACAGCTTGACATTCGTTTTTGTAGTCTCAAATATAGATCAGTGCTTTTGGGGCAGACCAGTTGTTCTGAGTATGAGCCAAAGCCACTTCCTAGCTGAAGATTCAAAAGTGGCTCTGAAGTTGACAAAACCTATTTACACCTTATGTTGGAATTCCCACATCTTTTCTATCACTTGGCGCAGAGTGAACATCTGTTCGCTTGTGGAACAGCCTGGCGTGAATCCTGCCTGTTTGATATTCTTCAGTTTATTCAAAGTATACAGAAGCACTTGTTGAGGAGGGTCATTGCAAACAGTTTAGAAGGTATGGAGATAAGCATTATGCCTCTGTAGTTAGAGCATTGATTACTGGGTCATTCTGTTTCCATAGTGACATAATTATTCCAGCCTGACAATCCTTCAGAATGATTTCTGTGTGCCGCACTATGCAAGACAGTCTTTGGAGCCACAGCAGCAAGGCAGGATCCATATACTTCAGGAGTTTGGCAGCTATTCCACAGCAACTGGGCATGCTGTTATTTTTCAGTCTTTTCATGGATTTATTGATTTTGTTAAGGGACTAAAGCTTTTCACCATGACTGCCAAGTGGAATTGTAGATACAAGCAATGCGGTTCTTATCAGATCCGGGCAGGAGATGGGACACAGTTGGCATTAAGGAGGGTGGACAAGTGATTTTTCTATCTCACAAGCTGGGCTGTTTCATTTGTTCATGGGGGCCCATTGGGAGTAACTCTTGGGCTGACTGATGTGTGTTCCTTGGAAGTAACTTCACAGCAATGCCTGTGCATTGCCCCAACGTCAACTTACCATTAATAACTTCTAGCTTCTTGGCCTTGTCTTGCATGAAGTATTTCTTATTGTGATGGATGAGTTTATGTCTCACCCTGTCCAGCTAACAGTATGAATGAATGAATGACTGTATTTAAAGCCATTTTTCAGGCCGTATACATACATATATAACAACAAACAAACTAAATTATGTAACAATCGACTTTCGAATAACAAGACCCTTCCGGACAAAATTTGCCACTGCTACTATATTTATTTTCGACGTCGACTTCAAAGTTCCAAGAAGGGGCTCACGACCACCCACCCCAAGAAAGCTCCTTCTTAGCTCATTTAGCTAATGGTCTAGAAAAGAAAAAGGTCTAGCCCATCAAGATCACCGCAAATTGGGCAAGTATACCGCATTTCCGGGTGACACCTATTTTTGCAAATACTGTGAAGAGGGAGACTGTGAAGAGGGAGACAATATGTGGACATATTGCCACTGAGGCAAGCTTGATGATATTGTTCTATGACTCTCAGGGGTTTGTCTGACAGCCATTGGGTTATGCGAGGCTGCCTTCAACTAATAGAACACCCAGCTGCTTTCAAGCTGTTGTGCTTGAATTTTTACCATGCTTCCTTGGAATCAGCTATGGACTCAAGGCATACAAATTTAATTTCCATAGCATACTTTTGTCTAATGCTATAATCTTTCAAGCTCTGGAGATAGAAGCAGGAAACTCTAGCTCCTGACTCAGATTTCTTGACATGAAGACAAAGAGATGCAACCACGAGTCTTTGGTCAGTATTGCCCAGTTTGGCTCCCCTGTGCGTTTGGCAGCTATTATTTTCTATTATAATAATAGTCTGTTATTTTCCTGTTTTTTTCGTTGTTGCTGTACCAAGCATATTTGTGATAATGAAGCTATTTGCTCCTGTACAGAGCTGTAGGTGATAGGTTCCGTTTTAATTGACAGGGTCTGGAGTAGCTCTCCCAGCCATGCCATACGCCAGCTGGATCTGAGACAGTGGCTGAAAATCTCCCAGAAGTGTGAAGATGTCATAAGATGATATCCATGACAATACCGCTGACAGATGAGAGTAAAACTCGTCTTTGGTACATGCATTGGCATCGCGAGTAAAATACTATTACATTCCACTTTCCATGCTTGTGTTGAATCCATGCTGTCATTATCCTGTCTAGGATTTTCTGGGATGGTATAAGGCACTTCTTAGTATCTGCAGTCATGACAAGGCCCATGCCATTTCGGCAGACTGAATCGTTTCCATGCGCTAGCAATTAGTATTTGTCTCCAAAGGATTTATAGTTGTTGCTGAAAAGATGTGTCTTGGTGATACCTGTTATTGAAATATGTTTATTCTTCAACTCCCAAGCGAGCAAAACTTTTGCTCTAGGGAAGTTTAGCGTCAAGACATTCCAATTAGCAATTCTAAGATACCTTGGTCTGAAATTGACAAATGGCCAGGCAGGAGTCAATAATCAGGAGGAGGTAAAGTATTCAAGGCAGTGTCTGATATTTTCATGGCAGTCATTTTCAGGTGGAGGGTCACCAACCCTATCAATCCTAGTCCTGTAGATATGTGGTCCACTGGTGGTAACTCACCCCCCTCCTGACAGGATGGATGCAACCCTTTGTTCTGGGCTCAGCTTGGATTGGTTGACTCCTAACCAGCGCGACTTGAGCAACCAGTGCAATGCCAAAGTGAGAGATTTCTGGAAAAACACAGATAGCTTCCAAACGAAAGCTTTCCAGCAATACAGTAACGAAATCCAAAAACAAAATTTGTATGTTATTTTTTTTTTGACTAAATGGCTTTCTCGTAGTTTTGATCGGACGGTTTCGAGAAAAAAAGGAGCCGGGGAGGAGGCCTAGTTACCCTCCAATTTTTTGGTTACTTAAAAAGGCAACTAAAGCTTTTAATTTTCTACGGAAGTTTTTATTAGTAAAAATATACGTAACATACGAATTAACTTACGTAACGAACTTCTGTATTCGTATGTTTTATTACGTATATGAGGGTATTCGCCCCCTCGTCAATACCTCGCTCTTTACACTAAAACTTAAATTTTGTCCCAATTCCTTAAGAATTACCCCTGAATCACAAAGGCCGTAGAATAAATGGTTGAAATTACTAAAAATGCTTTAGCGTAAAGAGCGAGGTATTAGGAGGAGGTGAACCCCTTATGTGTGTAATAATTTCTGTTCGTTTTAAGTTTTAAGTCTGCTGCCTTACTTTCAGTTGAAAAAACTTTTTCATATTTATGTTTTCATCGTCTCCTTTTTAAATGCTAGAAAATCCTGCGCCCCCTCCATGGGAACTCTCTTCTCTCTCGACAAATCCCTCCATGTAAAGTTTCCCCCACATAATGCCCTCCCCCCTCAATAAAAAAATCCCCCTGAAAACGTCTGTACAATTCCCAATAATCATTATTATATGTAAACACTGGTCAAAGTTTGTAACTTGCAGCCCCACCCACGGGGACTATGGGGGAGTAAGTCGTCCCCAAAGACATGGTTATTAGGTTTTTCGACTATGCTGAATAAAATGGCTATCTCAGAATTTTGATCCGGCGACTTTGGAAAAAAATAAGCGTGAGAGGGGATCTAGGTGCCCTCCAATTTTTTTGATCACTTAAAAAGGACAATAGAACTTTTAATTTCTGGTAAAATGAGCCCTCTCGCGACTTTCTAGGACCACGGGGTCGATATGATCACCCCTGGAAAAAAAACAATCAAATAAACACGCATCCATGCTCTTTCTTTCGGCAAAAAATACAAAATTCCACATTTTTGTAGATTGAAACTTTTACTGTTGGGCTATCTGATACGCTGTATCTAATGGTGTGATTTTCATTAAGATTCTATGACTTTTAAGGGGTGTTTTCCCCTATTTTCTAAAATAAGGTAAATTTTCTCAGGCTCGTAACTTTTGATGGATAGGACCGAACTTGATGAAACTTATATATTTAAACTTAGCATTGAAATGCGATTCTTTTGATGTAAGTATTGGTATCAAAATTCCAATTCTTAGAGTTTCTGTTACTATTGAGCCGGGTCGCTCCTTGCTACAGTTCGTTACCACGGACTGTTTGAAAGGTCAATAAGATTGAATGTGATTTGAAAATATTAATGTTAATTTAAATTTTTCTAGGACGGCAAACAAAATACTTTAGTGTTATCTTTAAGATTTAGTTTTGTTCAAAGGCTTGTGACCTTTTCTACTTTAATTAAAATTAACTGTAATATTTAGATTATGCGTTAGGTATTTCTGTAAACATCTTATTTCCTTTTTTCAAGTCTATTATTGGGACACACTCTTGCTTATGTTGGCTCTGGACCTAATATTACTATCTGGCTATTATGTATATCTTAAGGGTTCCTTTTTCTAACTGTTTTACAGTAATAGTATTCTCATCGACAAATAATGCTAAGCATTTTCTATATATTTTTTTATATGTTTTTGTAGATATTGGCAGCTTTTCCAGTCTTAATACTGTAAATCATTATATTTATCAGAATGTCCTCCGTAAGAGCACCAAGAATTGATGGACAGCAAAATCTTTCCAATACTTTTGGTGATGATCCTGTTGTGGAGAATATCAATCTGGGGGCAATCAAACTTCAAGATCCCTATGCTAAAGACATTGTTGCCACAGCCACAATGGTTGCTGTGTATAAGTTTGATGTGTCGTCAAATAATTGGGTAAGTCTTTTTAATTGATGAACAATTAAAAGTTTGATAAAATTGGTAAAAAAAAAATAATTGATAAAACATGAACAGTTTTTTTTTTTTAAAGAGTGAAGTGTCTCCCTTGTATTATCTTTTTCCATTTCATATTAAAGTTGTGGTTGTAGAAATTTGGGATTCGGCTCATTCAATTAAAAGACGAAATTTCGAGTGCTTCTATGGCCTGAAAGTGACTATAGACAACTAACTCTCCTAACCTGTCTTGTTTTTACCTCATGCACCCCTGTAAACATCACATAACATTAGATTAAAATTTACAGATATCCATTTTTCTCTGTATGATCGAAATATATAATGAATTTGCATTCACAGATGGCATGACCATGCATTCCTGGGGGCAAGGGTTCTAGACTACGCAAATTTACTGCCATTCTCAGGTAGATTTTATAACAAAAGGATTGAAGAGGGCCAATGGGACTTTAAAACACAGAAGAAAATAGTTTGATCTACCCAAAAATGGGGCCTAAAAAGGACCAAAACACTTTTCTGTTCAGTTAGAAAATTACATCTCTAAGCTTTTAGGCTCAGGAAACGATTGAGAGCTTGTCTCTGAGCTCTGCATAAGAAAGTATTGAAAAAATTATTTTTGTTAACCCAACCGTGGGGCTCAAGAAGGGCAAAGAAAGCTTTGTTTTTTTCTGAACAGCTTAAAACTTTCACCCATAAGTTCATGGGCCAATGGGGCCCCAATGGATGAAAACGGAAATTTGATGCTAAAATATACATCAAAAGAATCAGATTTTCATGCGTATTTTAAATATATAAGTTTCATCAAATTTAGTCTTTGTCATCAAAAGTTACGAGCCTGAGAAAATTTGCCTTATTTTAGAAAATAGGGGAAAACACCCCCTAAAAGTCACAGAATCTTAACGAAAATCACACCATCGCATTCGGCGTATCAGAGAACCCTATAGCAAAATTTTCAAGCTCCTATCTACAAAAATGTGGAATTTTGTATTTTTTGCCAGAAAACAAATCACGGGTGCGTGTTTATTTGTTTGTTGTTTTTTTTCCCCAGGGGTCATCGTATCGACCAAGTGGTCCTAGAATGTCGCAAGAGGGCTCATTCTAAACAAACTTCGACCAGTGTTTACATATAATAATGGTTATTGGGAAGTGTACAGTCGTTTTCAGGGGATTTTTTTTTTGTTTTGGAGGTGGGGTTGAGGGGAGGGGGCTATGTGGGAGGATCTTTCCTTAGAGAATTGTGTCATGGGGGAATAGAAATTCAATGAGAAGGGCGCAGGATTTTCTAAAATTACTATAAAAAAAACAATGAAAAAATAAACATGGAAAAGTTTTTTCAATTGAAAGTAAAGAGTAGCATTAAAACTTAAAACGAACAGAGATTATTACGAATATGAGGGGTTCTAAAAATACTTTAGCATAAAGAGCGAGGTATTTAGGAAGAGATAATTACCTCGCTCTTTATGCTATAGTATTTTTAGTAATTTCAACTATTTATTCTACGGCCTTTCTGATTCAGGGGTCATTCTTAAAGAATTGGGACAAAACTTACGATTTAGTGTAAAGAACAAGGTATTAACGAGGGTACAAACCCCCTCATATACATAATAAAAATTAAAGAATATAAAAGTTTGTTACGTAAGTTAATTCTTAAGTTACGTATATTTTTTACTAATAAAAAAATTCGTTAAAAATTAAAATTTATAGTTGCCTTTTTATGTAACCGAAAAATTGCATGGCAACTAGGCCTCCTTCCCCATCCCTTATTTCTCAAAATCGTCTGATCAAAACTAAGAGAAAGCCATTTAGCCAAAAAAGGAATTAATATGCAAATTTCATTTTAACAATTTATGTGTGGAGAGCCAAAATCAAACATGCATTAATTCAGAAACGTTCAGAAATTACATAAAAAAAATTAGTTTTTTTTAACTGAAAGTAAGAAGCGACACTAAAACTTAAAACGAACAGAAATTACTCCGTATATGAAATGGGTTGTCCCCTCCGCAATCCCTCGCTCTTTACGCTCTTTGCCACAATTCTGCTTTTTAAAACAATTAAAAGCTTTAGCGTAAAGAGCGAGGGATTGCGGAGGGGACAACCCATTTCATATACGGAGTAATTTCTGTTCGTTTTAAGTTTTAGTGTCGCTCCTTACTTTCAGTTATAAAAACTAGTTTTTTTTATGTCTTATGGTTTATGGCACTTGTTTTAATGCTTACAGCCATCCCCTGAATGACTCCTTAACGGTCACGACGCAAAAGAGGTGCAAAATGTCTAAAATTTTGATGCTCGGGGAAGGGGCAGGACTGGTCATAGCTTTAGGCACCTAAATTACACAGGAAGAATTAACAGATTTTTCAATTCAGATTTGTGTTCAAAAACGCTGTGTGAAAAATACAAATATGTTTCTATTAAGACAATCATCTGATCATTTTGGACCATTCTCTGAAAGAATTATGAACAACTGCACGTCAAAAGAAGAAAGAAATTTCTATGCTTATGAAATTAGTGGGAGGTGGTTTGGGCCCTAAGGGCCTTCATTTATGTTGGCCAAAATTTATGGACGATTCAGTTGCCCAGAATAAACGATTCCTGAATAATCACACGTAAAAAAAGGTGCAAAAATATCTATCTTTATGAAGTTTGAGGGTGGGGGACTAGGCTTGGGTCTAAAGCTTGATTTGCGGTCCTCAGATTTTATTCTGTATATCTTTCATGGGTGAAGATCTATTTTTTTCGATAGATTATTTTTTATTATTATTATTATTCAAATAGTAGGTTATATCTAAGATATAACTAATTCCGAATCTGTTGGCTCGTACTAACATAGCTAGTGTCACTGTTTGGGCCCATTGAAGAATTGACTACCTGAGTTGATAGATGGATAGATAGATTTATTCAACAAATTTATCAACAGTAAGTTAAACAATAAAAGAACACGCATAGTCATATATCCTCCTGCAAGACTCGTGTGGCCGGAAATGCTGGGAAAAAGAAACGAAGAATTAAAAAACACACACTCACACTACAAATAGAAAATGAGGGAGGTGCTGTTCAGTTTTTAAGAGGCGTTGCGTCAAATGTACTTGTCTTATCAATCACGGATTTTACGAATTTTCTTCTGCCATAGTCAGAGAGTAGCCTATACAATAGATTTGTTAAGAACTAGCCAATTCATTAAAAGTAGTCATGAATCCTTGTCCTTGATTCTTGTTTCCGGCTGGGATATGTATTAGAAGCTGGGCAAACCTGTTCTTTTTTTCAGGCCACTTTTGAATCCTTAAGGGAAAGCAAGCTATATAAGAATGGTATGGCTCATGAAAATGATTGTGTTATATGACTGGTACAGTGGTCTCACTTTTTGTGCGTCAAGAGTTTGAAACCAATACCATCCGATCAGGCATATCTGTTAACTTGAACACGAAATGCCCTGAAATATTTGAAACTTAGGATTTGGAGGGACTGCGGCCACGAGGCCCTGCTCCTGCATCCCTCCCGGATTCTGACGATGAAAGCTTAAAGTATCCAAGCCAAGAGCTATCTGGTGACGACATAAACTCGTTGCCCTAATGGAAAGAAAACACTGATAAATACCCTACTTTGGTACATCTTTAGGGTAAAAAACACATAAACATCCTGACCTCACCGGACGGTGTTGAGAGGGTCTTCGGTGTTGTAAGGAAAGATTTTGGTTCTGCAAAGAAGAAGATTAACGCAAATGAACCTTCTAATTATTTTGTTCTTGAAGGATATCTTTTGACATGTTTGCTACAGTTTTTAGTTTGTTTTTGAGACTTATAATGGTAACACATTTGTAACCGAAAGATAATTGCCCGAAAAAAATACAATTACCAGTAGTTGAATTGTATATGCTTGAAATTGCCAAGTTTAATCACTAAATTGGCCTATTCAAGTAATTTCTACATTGGGACCCGTGTTTTAAAAGTTAGGGTCGTCAGATCATTGTTGGACATCATTGTTAAAGGTGTGAGAAATGAAATAGGTGTAACCAAGTTGACGTTAAATCCAGAAGAAAAGATATAACCCTCCATGCCTATCGGATGATTTACCCCACCGCCATTTCGCATAGCACTTCCAGTCGAAAACAGAGACTCAGCTGACTGGTATCTGCGCTAGGCGTACCATTCGTCTGTATTCGTTAAGGTTTTTTCAAGTCTTTTAAGTCTCTTTGCCTGCAAACCCTGAAAAGGCCATTTCTCCTAATTTGGAAACAATAACGTATAGTACTGCCAAGATAAACCATCCTTTTTCCTTGTTCGAGTCCCTTTAATGAACTTGCCCCCTTTCTTTTTAGCTAAATTTTCAAGAATAAGGAAAGTACCATCAACGTTTTTTTTTAATTCAACTGGTCTCTCATAAAAGTGGAAGCAGCAGCTACAATAATGACAATGAAAAACGAGTTCGACAATGAATGTTCCGCCATCCAGCACCTGACCAATACCTGTCCAATAACAGTCAAACTCAGAATGAATTAAGAACAAATTTTGATCATTCCAACTTGGGAATCATCTAAATACAGATATATCCTTCCGTAATTGGTTTCCTGGTATAAGTGCTAAAGCAGTTGAAGTATTAAATTATTTTTTATTGAAATCCCCTGCTGTATAAATGTGGATTAAATTTGCCTATTAAGATTTGTGCCAGTTTTTAAGAATCCACTTTGTTTATGATATTTTGAAAGTTCTCTTATTTTATAGGGAAAGCCAGAAGTACAAGGATCATTTTTTGTATATTCAAGGTTAGTTCTTTCACTGTTTTAGTTAGTTTTTTTTTAATTTTATTTCGTTGTTATAGACTATAGTGTTGTCAATGGGTATTTTACCTATTTTACCGGTATTTTACATATTTTACAGACATATTATATGACACCTTGTAGTTTTCATCATACAAAAATAATGAAATGCTGGGATTTTCACTTTCATTGTGATTCTCACTGCATACATAGCAGGGCTAAAGAAAGCGAAGTAATTGTTAATTGCACTGATTAATTTCGTTGTGAAATGTTTATGTATTAGACTAGTATATTTGGGGAAAAAATATTTAAATTCTGTTAGTTCAAATACATGAAAGAATTTTTGTTTACAGTAGGCCAAAACGAAGCCGCGTTGTTGAACTATACAAATATTTGGTTTATTTAAATGCTTAAAAAATGACTTATCTTTGGTCTGATAAAACCAAGAAAATATGAAACATACCCTCTGGTTTATGGCATGATGGTATTTTACCAATTTTGACAGCTCTCCTTCATATGCGACGATATGCAGCTCT
Organism: Artemia franciscana; assembly: GCF_032884065.1. Taxonomy (NCBI): domain Eukaryota; kingdom Metazoa; phylum Arthropoda; class Branchiopoda; order Anostraca; family Artemiidae; genus Artemia; species Artemia franciscana. The sequence goes on along the minus strand of NC_088876.1, from coordinate 21,460,333 downwards.
CCTTCGTATAGAAATAGAAATATAACTGAAAAGGTTCGTGCTACCCCATGTACAGACGTAGGATCTGTTTCAGTGGGGGGAGGGGTAAAATTGCCAGAAGAGCAAAACAGGTGAGATAGGCAAAACAAATCAACTAATTGAGAAGCCACATATTCCTCAGCCATATCCCTTCTTGTTCTCGTGTTTGTGGAGCTCGGATACTTTTCTCGAAATAAGTTTCCGCAGACTTGCCTGGTCCATAGAATCCCCCCCCCCCCCTGGAGAGAAACTGTGACCTAAAAATATACTACCGATAATAAAAGCTCCTAAAATATTCTTACACCTCTCGAGTATAAACGTCCTTGGATATGTGTAGGAAGTAAATGTAGTCGTGATCGTAAATGGACACAAAGAAGTTGAATTCCACTTGAAGTGTCTGCCCCCCCCCCCTTAAAAGCTTCAGGGAAATTGCACGAAGCAGGGAATAAGGTTTTTTACCCTTAAACAGTAAATTTGTAATTTGAACAATCATTGGCGTATGAACTTTTACTTATTTTAAATTGTTTTCTGTAGGAATAAGTATTCATTTTATTAAATAAAAATCAGAAGATGGAAACCCTATACTGCTTGAAATACCCTCAAAATTCTATGTTATCAATTTAAGTGAAATCTAGCCAACTCTGGTAATAAGAAATGCGAAAAAAATATAAATGTCAAATGTGAATATTAACCCTATGTATATTTTTAAAATATCGATGAAAACAGTGTGGATTTTGTGATTAAGGTATAGGCTATAAGGTATAGGCTAAATCCCTAACTATATCTATGTTCTTTATTCCGCTGACCCGCTCTTGACTGCACACACTCCTTGTTCTGTATTTTGATTTTTGAGATTGTTTCTTTCTGTTTTCAATATATCTGAGATTTTTTCTTTGTGATATCAACATATCTAAAACAAAAGGTTTTTCCTCATACTTATTTCAAAAATTGATTGGGAGTTCAGATAAATTGCTTTATTGTGTCATTATCTGCAATTTGCATTTACTGAGGTGTACCTACATCATAGAAGACAGGGGAAAGGGCACAAACATGACTACTACTGTGAAAAAAACGTGATTCATTACTTATGCCTCAAAAACTAACCTAACGCGGTTTTAGCAACTGTCAGTGTGTCCTGGATGGAAGTCATGCTATTAAACTGTATATTAATTTTTTTTTAATTTGTTTTTACTTATTTTCTCTTCTTTAAATTTCTCCTTCCAAAAAAATTCGTTGGAAGTTTAAAACCGTATTTTTGCTCTCATGTAAAATAAGGATAATGTAGATACGCCCTTTCTTTTTAGGCAACGCAATATAGGGCCGTAAACTTTGGGTTTCATCTTTGATTTTTTTTTTTCAATATTAAAAGCTTGACCGACCTGAATGACTCTTTTTTCTATTTATGTAGAAAGACATTGTAGTATTTTCTTAATTTGAAATTTACGAATATTTGAAATTCCACGATATATATGATATCGCTCGATCTAGGCTCTATTAATGCTGCTGTTAGTAATGCAAAATTGTTCTTGTTTCAGGTTAGCCGAGCCAAAGCATTGTATGTTTATATTAAATAGACTGGAACCAAAGAACTGGGCCGAACCCATTGTCAAGGATCTTGAACTTAAACTAGAGGCGCCATTTATTCTAACAAGGACTAAAAGAGGTTCTCTTTTTCACCTTATTCTGCTGTTTTTGTGGTATTAATTGAAAATACGTTTTCATGGCTATGGGATATATATATATATATATATATATATATATATATATATATATATATATATATATATATATATATATATATATATATATATATTTATATATATTTATATATATATATATACATATATATATATATATATATATATATATATATATATATATTTATATATATTTAGATATATATATATATATATATATATATATATATATATATATATATATATATATATATATATATATATATATATATACATATATATATATATATATATATATATACTGTTCGTCCGTCCGTCCGATATATATATATATATATATATATATATATATATATATATATATATATATATATATATATATATATATATATATATATATATATATATATATATATATATATATATATATATATATATACTAATATACTGTTCGTCTGATCACCAAGAAACTTTTGAGAGCTGTTGAGTACACTCTTGCGAAGGTTTTAGATATAGAAAACTCCCTCCCCCCTATGGAGAATTTTAAAATTTACTAGATGTTTTCCAAAGAAATTGCCTACGGATTGATCTGAGTACCCGGCTGACTGACCGTATTTAAACTGTAGGTTGTACGAAAAATTTGGCTCAATCCCGCTTTCTAGGGCTATAATGAAAGAAAGGTTGAGATGGCTAGGTCACGTTCTGCGGATGAAGGATGATAGATTGTCAAAGATTGTCGTTTTTGGCCAACCATCTGAGGCTACATGGAAAGCAAGCCGTTCTCGTCTGGGTTGGGAGGATGTCATAAATAAAGATTTAAAGGAAATGGGAACTTTCTGGGAGGGTGTAAAGAGGGAGGCCTTGAATAGATTGGGTTGGAGGAGGAGCGTGCGTAGCAGTATTGGCCTCAGGCGGGTTGGTGCTGCAATGAGTTATTAGTAGTAGTAATAGTTCTATCGACTTATGGCATCAATTTTTCAGTGAAGGAAAATTTTCTGCGGGGAAGAGGTGGGAATTTTTCACCGGGGAGATTTTTTGGGAGTAGAATATTCTATGGGAGAAATTTTTCCAATAGGTATATATAAAATCAAAGTCTTTAGTCTTTTATGCTTTGCTACAGTGTTCATTCCATCGCCAAAAAAAAAAATTAAAAGGTTTTATGCTATAGCGAAGCTTTACTCATACAATCCCCCCTCCCCAAGGGTCTCTTAATACTTTTCGCGCTGATGAAATTAGAGACGCTTCAACTCCGTTTGGGAGAGTTTTCCGGAGGATTTTTTCTTGGAAGAGGAGTTTTCCGCGGGGAATTTCCCTTGAATTTAGTTTCTTTTTAGACTGCAGTAATGCGCGACAGGTGAGATAGTATATAACACACACATACATACAATATATATATATATATATACTAGCTGTTGGGGTGGCGCTTCGCGCCACCCCAACACCTAGTTGGTGGGGGCGCTTCGCGCCCCCCCCCCAAGCCCCCCCGCGCGCGTAAGTCGTTACGCGCCATTGTAGTTGTGTCCCTATGTCCCACCTGTGAATATAGATAGATATATTATATATATGTTTTTAACTACGTAAAACTTGCGAATATACAACATTCTTTGCTGTCCAATTGTCTGTGCAGATAAATAGATTGTCAGGTTTACCGACTCTTGAACATGCAACATATAATGGTCCATGGGAAAACAATCCGTATTCAGATCTATACCTCATGATTCTAATGATTACCCTTGAGCTTTGTTGATGGTGATTGCTAATCGAACATTCCCTGTCCCGGTGTCCCGGTCGTCATTTATATCCCCCTGTGCCCCCCGGCGTCCCCGTTGTAGTTGTGTCCCTGTGTCCCGGTCGTCATTTATATTTTTTACTTATGTCCTGGTCATTATGGCTTATGTATGGTCATTTATATTCCCTGTGTCCCGGTCGTCATTTGTATCCCGGTGTCCCGGTCTGTATATACATTCGTTTTTTAGTTTTGTTTTTCTCCTTTATTTTTTTCCTTTTTTATTTTTTTTCTTTTTTAGTTTATTTAGATTTTTAGATTTTTTAGTTTTTTTATTAGTTTTTAGTTTTTTTTTTCTTTTTAGTTTTTTTTGTAGTTTTTACCTTCTTTTTAGTTTTTTTAGTTTTTTTTTTTACTTATGTCCTGGTCGTCATTTATACTCCCTGTGTCCCGGTGCTTTGTTGATTGCTAATCGAACATTCCTTTTGTCCCGGTCGCTTTCTCTTTGAGTGTCGTCATACCTGGTTGGTATGACGACACTCAATATATATATATATATATACTAGCTGTTGGGGTGGCGCTTCGCGCCACCCCAACACCTAGTTGGTGGGGGCGCTTCGCGCCCCCCCCCCCCCAAGCCCCCCCGCGCGCGTAAGTCGTTACGCGCCATAATAGTTACGCGCCATTGTAGTTGTGTCCCTATGTCCCACCTGTGAATATAGATAGATATATATATATATGGTTTTAACTACGTAAAACTTGCGAATATACAACATTCTTTGCTGTCCCATTGTCTTTGCATATAAATAGATTGTCAGGTTTACCGACTCTTGAACATGCAACATATAATGGTCCATGGGAAAACAATCTGTATTCAGATCTATACCTCATGATTCTAATGATTGCCCTTGAGCTTTGTTGATGGTGATTGCTAATCGACCATTCCCTGTCCCGGTGTCCCGGTCGTCATTTACATCCCCCTGTTTCCTCCGGTGTCCCCGTTGTAGTTGTGTCCCTGTGTCCCGGTCGTCATTTATATTCCCTGTGTCCCGGTCGTCATTTGTATCCCGGTGTCCCGGTCTGTATATACATTCGTTTTTTAGTTTTGTTTTTCTCCTTTATTTTTTTCCTTTTTTTTCTTTTTTAGCTTATTTAGATTTTTAGATTTTTTAGTTTTTTTATTAGTTTTTAGTTTTTTTTTCTTTTTAGTTTTTTTGTCCCGGTCGTCATTTATATCCCCCTGTTTCCCCCGGTGTCCCCGTTGTAGTTGTGTCCCTGTGTCCCGGTCGTCATTTATATTCCCTGTGTCCCGGTCGTCATTTGTATCCCGGTGTACCGGTCTGTATATACATTCGTTTTTTAGTTTTGTTTTTCTCCTTTATTTTTTTCCTTTTTTTTTCTTTTTTAGTTTATTTAGATTTTTAGATTTTTTAGTTTTTTTATTAGTTTTTAGTTTTTTTTTCTTTTTAGTTTTTTTGTAGTTTTTACCTTCTTTTTAGTTTTGTTAATTTTTTTTTTACTTATGTCCTGGTCGTCATTTATACTCCCTATGTCCCGGTGCTTTGTTGATTGCTAATCGAACATTCCTTTTGTCCTGGTCGCTTTCTCTTTGAGTGTCGTCATTTATTTTTTTCTTTTTTAGTTCTTTTAGTTTTTACCTTTTTTAGTTTTTTTTAGTTTTTTAGATGAAAATTTTTTTTAGTTTTTTCCTTTTTTTCTTTTTAGTTTTTATTGGTTTTTACCTTTATGTTAGCTTATTTTTCAGTTTTTTCCTTTTTTTTAGTTTTTTTTTATTTTTTATTTTTTTTTAGTTTTTTACCTTTTTTTAGTTTTTTTAGTTTTTTTAGTTTTTTAGCTTTTTTACTTTTTTTATTAGTTTTTAGTTTTTTTGTAGTTTTTGCCTTTTTTTAGTTTTTTCAGTTTTTTTTTAGTTTTTTATTGGTTTTTACCTTTATTTTAGCTTATTTTTCAGTTTTTTCCTTTTTTTTAGTTTTTTTTAGTTTTTAGTTTTTTTAGTTTTTTACCTTTTTTTAGTTTTTTTTAGTTTTTTTAGTTTTTTAGCTTTTTTATTTTTTTTATTAGTTTTTAGTTTTTTTTGTAGTTTTTGCCTTTTTTTTAGTTTTTTTAGTTTTTTAGCTTTTTTATTAGTTTTTAGTTTTTTTTGTAGTTTTTGCCTTTTTTTAGTTTGACAACTTATTTTTATATATATAGATAGTTTTTTTTTTTTACTTATGTCCTGGTCGTCATTTATACTCCCTGTGTCCCGGTGCTTTGTTGATTGCTAATCGAACATTCCTTTTGTCCTGGTCGCTTTCTCTTTGAGTGTCGTCATTTATTAGTTTTTTCCTTTTTTTCTTTTTAGTTTTTTATTGGTTTTTAGTTTTTTTTTGTAGTTTTTGCCTTTTTTTAGTTTTTTCAGTTTTTTTTTTAGTTTTTTATTGGTTTTTACCTTTATAGTTTTTTTAGTTTTTTAGCTTTTTTATTTTTTTTATTAGTTTTTAGTTTTTTTTGTAGTTTTTGCCTTTTTTTAGTTTTTTCAGTTTTGACGTCACCTGATCCAGTTTTTTCAGGTGACGTCACCTGACCCATCCACACATCCACAGACAGACAACTTATTTTTATATATATAGATATATATATATATATATATATATATATATATATATATATATATATATATATATATATATATATATATATATATATATATATGCATTCTAAGGCAGTAATGCGTTTACAGGAGCAAGGATTGGCGACTTTCGTTGAATTAAGTCTCCTTCCTTCAGATGTAGCGTGAGTGAAGAGAGTGACATATTTCTTGTCCAACTCTATTCATCTATGACTCGTATTTAGTGCCTAGCCACTTCCTAGGTCTTGGAGAAGCTGTTATGTTATAGTCTCTTCGATCGGTCACAATTGGCTTCTAGCTGACTTCCGAAGAATTGAAAGACAGACATTACCTTTATGAGTTTTTTTGAAGTTGTTGATCTTCCGCGATGTCCTTTGTTATTTAGTAAGCTCAGTTCTTTCAGCGTTAATCTCAATTTTATTTTAAAAATAACTACGTGTAATTTACTAGAATTTACAGTATCTTTGTTTAAATCTAGTATATTTCATAATGCTATCTCCTAATAAAAACATGACGTTTCAGTTGCTCATTGCAACCTTCTGGTTTCGGATTAACATCTCCACGTATTTGCAATTGGTATTAAGTAAACTGAGAGTTGTAAAATTATCGAAATTCATGGGAAAAAGTGAAATGTTATGCCAAAGATGAGGTTTATACTTCAAAGAGGTTATGCAAAATATTTATTATAAATATATATGTGTAAATATGCAAAATATATATAAGAATATAACCCATAGTTTGCCTAGTTCTTTTGTTTTTTATATCGTTGCCTCCTTCTCTGAAACTCTGGGGGGGACACTAGGCCACGTGATTCCTATGGATCAACCTTGAGTTCCAGAAAGCTAATTAGTCTGGGTGCTTTTCAATATCCATATAGCCCTTTTTGTAGGAAACAATTAATTGTTGTCTCCTTGGGGTATCTTTCGATAACAAGATAAATTTTATTTTTCAGCGGAAGTTTATGGACTCTGGTTTTATGAACAATTAGAATGCAGAAATACTTTTTACAAGTTAGATAGTCTAATCAAAGATCAGAGCAAATCAGAGGAAGAGGACATTGCAGATAAATTTCGTCTGTCCATAAAATCAGAACCGAAAGATGTTTTGAGTCTTTTAATAAAAGCCAAAGAAGAAAAGACGAAAGTGAGCACATTTAATGTTTCTTTTCAACATTTAATATGAGCTTCCTTCAACCCTATATGAGTTAGGAAGGAGGAGTGTGTTGGGCTTAGCTATCTCCATTTCCCTTCAAAATATGGTTAAACTATCCAATTTTATCATCTTGTGTCTATTTTTCTATGAATTGTATCTCGAGGTTGCCTATTGATCGTTATACAGAATATAAAACAACAACGATAGTTCTCAACTAGCAAATCATACAACGCGATTATAAAACTTTTATTGGAAAATACTTGTGTCTTATTTATTAAGTTATTTGTGGTGCGGAGCAACCCTACGGCTTCCGCAGGTGGTTTTTCTTCTCACATTATCAGTTGTATGTAGTATGTTGCTCCAGGGGCGCAGCTCCAGCATTTCTACGGGGGGGGGGGTGAGAGGGGTCTACATCTGGAGGGGTCTAATATCCTAAGAGGTACCTTTTTGTAGACAACGTAGAGTTTTTCCTAAATCGGATTGGATTGACAGATCTTGATCTTCCAAGAACTAGAGCCTACTTTGGTTTTCCGTAGATAAACTACCTTTTATGACTTTCTTTTTTGAAGTCATGGTTAGGTGAATTCTCTACATCTTTTGCTATATAAAATGTCTTAGCTTTGAAGCTTTACTTTTAAGAAAGGACTTTAAAAAGTGAATTAAACTCATTAATTTAATCAGTTTAAATTTAATTAATATTGTTCAAATTTAAGTAAATTAAATTTAATCGTTGAAAATTAAAGCTGATAAGTAAGTTTAAATGAAGCCTATTGTTAAAAAGCATATTTTAAAATAATAGCGTATAAAAATTCATTTACCAATAACATTTTCATCATTAAAAGTAATATTGACAAAATGAGGTATAGGTTCAACAGGGACAAACGTAACGTCATACAGCCCACGACTAACGGCTTTGACGTCAGCTTTGACGCTTCCTTTCGTAGTTTATTACTTTTAAGAAGCTTTACTTTTAGAACGTTATACAATCTCAATACAAAAGTTCTGATTTTTTCCAAAAATTTGACTTTGATATTTATTTTTGATTATGTATTTAACTATTACATTTATGGCGTGTATTGTCCTGAAAATTAAGCAAGAAGACATGCACTCTTCTATATTCAAAAATGAATTGTGCACTATGAAATAATTTCTAAAATTGTCATCGCGCATTACGCATGGTAGAATTTTTTCCTGTACCGATTTTCCAAGAACTGGTGCTTATTATGCTTTTCCATAAATATAATTCCTTCTGTGATTTTTTCTGTTTTGAAGTTTCGCTTCTGCAGATTGTCTACATTTTCTCCGATTAAATTTCTGTAGCTTCGAAGTTTAACTTTTTGAAATCAAATAACTCTGAATGCTGATATATGTTCATATAATTTCTTCGATAAACTAGACAAAATTACCAAATCTCTAAAAAAAAATTGGAAATAACATCGGAAATTTTGATTAGAAACAGAAAATATGATTTTTATTGTTTCTAAAATTTTGATTTTGAGGTTTATTATTTTTTAGACGTTTAAGGCCATAATAAGAAAGCAGGAAGACATACACTCTATTATTTCCCAAAATGAGCTGTGCACTAAGAAATATAAGTGTACATAATGAACCGTTTCACGGACGTTGCTTAACCGCATTAAATAGTATCTTAATGCAGTATCTTAATGCAGGTTAAAACAAAAGCATTACGGTTAGGGAATTTGCAATTATTTCGTACTCGCGGAACTTATTTTCAGAAGTTGTCTAATTACACGTTGAACTTACAAATAAAACCAACAATAATCTTAACCCTTCTGCAAACGTGATAGAAAATCATGTACATTTATTATCTATTAGATTTAGTTGTATGTGCTTAACAGTGGCGTAATTTCGTCAAAATCCTGGAGGGCGGGGGGGCAAAGTTGAAGCAAATCTACCCAAATAAAGTGAAAATTACAATGAAAACTGAAAAATGAGCCATTTGGTACCATGAAAGTACTATATAGTACTATAAAAATACTTTTTAGTATTATAAAAATAAATATTTACTAAAGAAAACTGATCAGTTTCTGTTGATCCTTGAATTATGCAGGCTTATGTTAGTTTTGATAATATTTTTGAAGGAATTAAATTTCATATGGGGGATAAACTCAGCTTGGGGGTGGGGGGTTAAACTGAGGTCTTGGAGGGGCAATCTCCCCCCTACCCCATAGCAAATTACGCCCCTGGTGCTTAACCGCAACTGTTACCCATGGACCACAGATGCTGCAACAGTCCACGGGGCCTTGGCACTGGATGTCTAGTTTCTCCTATAATTGTTCCGGCTTTTCCTTTGGAGAATGAGAACTTGGTCTGTATTTCAATCTGAACTTAAACTTGAGTAGTGAAAATTGTAAGAAATGTGCCTTACCAGCACAATGGCTGTGGCCATTAATAAATATAATAACTATAATTTTAATTATTTAATGTTATTTACTAAAGATCTCTAGGCCTAAAATAGTTAGAAAACAAAACCATTCTCCTATTTTCATTCTTCAACTTTCAGTTTAGAAAAACACGAACAAATAAATAGACTCTCGTTTAGCTGTTGACAGATCTTATAGACTCTGAGATCCTTACATTCCCGCTATATATTCCTTCTCCGAAGAAAATCATAGTTTGAAACCATAAGCTTTGATGCTAGCCATCTTCAGCCCAGGACTAAGTAAACTCTAACTTGCATTGTATAGTATTACAACTGGGTTTCTGTTAGTAAATAAAAACCCTCGCAAGTGTCCTTTAATTTTGAAGAGGCGCCACCTTTCGAAAGTGGTAACACTTTCTCAGAAACCTCTAGTTATCTCTACTGCATCATCTAGGCCATGTGCATAATGAGGAAACTGTAATATGGAATAAATGTCCAATAACCAGAAGTAAACACTGACAAACTTTTTTTTCCAAGCCCTTACAAATGTGTGCCTTAAAATTGTAGATTTCACCGAAGTTAAGATGTAAAGATGTAACCGGATTTCAGAATGGTTCAAGAAAATTCCGAACTCATGTCAGATAATCTAAGAACATTAAAGGATTTTTCGTAACTGTTAGCAAAAAAAGAAAACATACTAGAATCAGACAAAACAATGCATATTGGTCCTCCCATAAATGTTGATTACAAGTATGTGTGCAGTTAAATGCGGGTAAAGGTTGTATATACAATAGGGTAAATGCAATATGAATAAATACGCAATAAACAAAAGTAATTTGTTACTGTCGAATATTCTTTTTCTACCCCTTGCGAATTGATGCCTTAAATATTTCAGTTTTAACCAGAGTTAGGAAGCAATCGGATTTCAGAATAGTTTAAGAACATTCCGAATATTAGAAACGTGTCTTGTATTGTCTAAATTCTATATGTCTCTTAACACTTAAGCATATGCTGTTCTAGGGAGTAAAGTCTCAAGCAAGTACCCCCATTTCGTCCACCAGGCCTATACCCATAATCAATAGCTCAAATAATGGTAGTTTAAGTGTTGATGATTTGTTTGGCCGAAGTTTGGATAGGAAAGAAATTATTAAAGATGTCGGGAAAGAAGAGAGAGGTATGTCAAGCTTAGTCCTTTTTTCCTCTCAAGTTGTCTTGCAGAAGTGTTGTAATAGATAAATCATTGAAAAATCGTTTATTATGATCGCTACCTAGTTAAAAAGTATGGAAAAGGGAATTTTCACTTGAGACTATCTTGGGATCGTCAGGTGTTTTGGAACTTTACCCGAGAAATTCATACTCTTGAGTAAAATTTTTGTAGATGTCTTCCTTTAATTGTCTGAACTAATTTCTCGCAGGGAGCCTTTCGAACAGAAGTCTTGAAAATCTGTAAAAATAAGATACTTTGGCTGGATATTCTTTTTTTCAAACGCAGTATTTTACATGTACCAGTAAAACCTAAAAGACATGTATGGTACCGTAAATTGGCAGCAAATATGTTGTCTTCTGGCTTTAATGATGTCATTATATGCGAAAATAAAGTAGATTTTTCCTTCAATACTTTTCTTGAGGGGGGGGGAGGTCGAAATAGTGCCAAGAAGAAAATAGATCTTATTTGCACATTTATTTATAATGCTACGTAAATTTTAAAGGGATTTGCACCTTAGATTTCTATTGAGAGAAAGAGAATTTATTTATAAAAACACAAAAAAAAAGAAAAATTTGCCAAAAAGCCTTATGGCTTGTTCGGCCATTCTCGAAACTATAAAACAAATTAATTATCAGTTGATCCCCCTAAAAAGCAAAAACAAGCAAAAAAAGTCACCTCTTGGGACCCTGTACTACACTAACCTTATATAACAACACTTTTATGCACTATTTCCCTATTTTATCTACATATAAAGAAAGAACAAAAAAAAAATCATAAATCATAAATACCAAAACAATTCTCCCTAAGCAACCCACGAAAAGTCGGCCTATCAGTCTCTTGAACTATATTATAAGGAAGGGACTCCTATAGAGAAGGACGGACATAGTGAATCGAAAATGCAGACCTTGTAGACCTTTTAACCGATTTTCTAATCGCTGACGAATTCCTTGTCTCATATTCAGGCTCATCTCTCTCAAACACACAAGCTAAACATTCAGGTGTATTGAAAGGGAAATTCTACGGACGTAATTTCCTGCTGAAAAATACCTGACTAGCACAAAAGTTTAATTTTTTGATAAGAACGCCTGAAAGTTACGTCTTGAATTGCTGGAATTGGTGGCAAAACATATGCAGGGCTGGAAAACTAGAAATATTTTTGCTGTTCGATTGCAATGTTGTGCATGCTATTGCACTTATACTGGTTATACTACTTATGTGAGAATATCTGTCTGTGTGCCAATTAATTTGAACAGTAATCAAGCAAACTGGCTCGTTAATTATTTAGTGATCCTTCATGATCGAAAATAAGATAATTTTTCTATCTTCTTTTTCACTGAAATTTGTCTTTCGGACTTTCTAAGAACTTTTTTTCCGACTTGATCCACTATAAGACTGCATCCTCCACATGAGCCATAAATATAGACAAGCACTACGTTATTAGAAATCAATCTGCAAATTTGTCATGTTCTTGCTGGGATTGTACGGAGATTCATTTACTTCATCATCCCAGATTGCTTCACATTAAATAAAATCAATTTATTTAGAGCCATCATTTCTTAAGGTTTAATTGCACCAATTGTTTTGAATAAAAAGAAGAAATAGATATTGTGGTCTATTAAGGAAGTTTGTAAAGTAAGTAATAAGTCGATAATGAAAATCGTATCTTAACTTGTATCTACATATAGATCAATATCTTGGAGAAAATACACTTTCAGTAAGATTAACAAAGTAATGTTCTTCCAAGACGGCTTCCTTTTGCTTGTAGTAATTTTTTTTGGTAATTCAAGTTACCTTTGACCAAAATGCTTTCAAATATTTCTTGTAATTTATCAAAAACCAGAGAAGGCCAATTGTCACCTTTTTTTCCTCTTGATTAGTGTTCTAACTCTTTGATTGAATCTAGAGCTAAAATATACAAGAATATAAAGAATATTTTCGTATGATTAAAACAGACATGTTTATTTTAGTAAGTATTTAAATAATTAAACTTGGGTCTTCCTACGCTGAGTAGCACACAAGACGACAAGCATACCTTTTCATAATGATCTCTTCGGAGCTGGTTGTCACTGTTCTTCCAAAGATGTTCCCGCCAGTGTAGTATCGTTCTCCTGGCTTTGGCAAAGTATCAGTATCTGCCTCCCAAGCTTTCTAATGGCGGGTGGTGAACCCGGCATAAGACGTCATGGGGGAGCTTACATTACCCATGGGGACCATTTAGCCTCAATACTGCCCTCTACTGCTCTGGAACTATCATCTACTTTTATGAAATATCAAGCTTTGCTTAGTTTTTTTTTCACTTATGAGATGTTGTAATACTCTTAGATCAGTAGATTCCCAGGATATGCTGAAGGCTGTAAATATCGAAATTTCGTACTCGTTTTTCAAGTTGTTTGTCTAGCATTTGCTCATTAGTACAGAGAGGACACTGCTATTTACAAGTTGGAGCATTGAGCTTTAAAGAGTTTTCCAGAGTTTTCTTAGTTTGGTAAATGCATTACCTGTATAAGCAACGCAGGTAATAATTTCTTGGCTTCCTCTCAGATTCTATGACGCTTTCAAGATGTTTAGAATTTTCAACCTCCTTCAGCACATCAGGACTGACATTCAGTGGCCGACCTAGCGTTGTATTTATGTTGTGGCGTATAACTTTCGTCTTTTGGGTGCTGATTGAGAATTCAACTCGGCCGGCTGTGTTTGAGTGCTCTGTGATATTTTGGTGTGAGTATATGTTTCATGAGAAAGGAGCGTAGTGGAACCAGCAAAACCACTATCAAAGACAGTGTGGCTCTTATTCAACTATTCTCCAATATATCCCAGATATTGCGTCGAAATTCTTGTCAAACCAAGATATTTAGTTAATTATTGTCTCTGTTCCTTTTAAATGTATCTACAGTGTATTAGGAAAATAAAACAAAGTATTGAAGTTTGTTTTTAACCTTTAGGATCGATGAAACCTGGTTATCTGCAAAGAGTTATAAGACTAATTTTTGTTATTGTTGAATTCTATTTTCAGGAGAGAAGATTGAAGAAAGGTGCCAAATAAACCTACTTCAGCGGTTGCTTTCATCTTCATCCGACTTCGAAAGTCAATTTAGACAAGAAACGAAGTCCGTAGATGCTTTAGAAAAAGATTTGAAACAAGTTCTAAAAATCGGAAATAGTCCAAGAGGATCTATTAATAACTTAAAAAACTTGGAATTGATTGAACCCGCCCCCGTTTCTATTCCGGGAATATTTGTAAGTTTCTGCAAATGATTTATTCTTATATCGAATTTCGGCGTTGTCTAATTGGTTGACTAATAGGCGCAAGAAAAAAATCTGGTAATTCAGTCCTCTAATTTAATTTTGCATTTTTTGTCTTTTTGGTTTTTTCGCCGTTCATCAAAGCTGACTTTGCTAAATTTGAATAAAGAATTGTATCTGTTTTAAGGGGATTTGTAGAGCCTTTTAAGAAGGAAGAGGCGGTCTTTTTATTCAATTTATAAATTATCTCTAGAGTACGCTTTTGAATTGATTCAATTATATTAGGAACTATATCACAAGGACCATATTGCCGCACAAGACAGGTAAATTTCAGCAGTGGTATCGTAAAAGTATACATAATAAGGAGAGAATGGTAAAATTTATATAAGAGATTTTGGAAGCAGATTGAGGGGGGGGGCCTAAAGTTGCCGGCTGATAGTTTTGAAGAACAATATTTCTTCAGAGTTGTTAACACAGACCTCTTCCTAAATAAACTAATAATAGTAAGAAGAATATAGAAGTGGTTAATGAATGCAAAGAACTTAAGTTGGAAAGTAATTAACAGTTTTATTGCAACACTGGGAATCGACGATGTCTCATTTTTCCAAAAATACCAACCATAGTCTCGAAATCTAACGATTTTACAAGAGTCTGTTCACTAAACATCAACATCAGATCACTGAGCCTTTCATCGCCCATTTTCGTTCTTCAATAGGTTTTAATCAGGCTTAGTGCAGAAAAGAATCTCCCATTACTAGCCGTTGTGATAGGTTGAGTAATGAAGGTTTGTATAATTTTCAAGACTTCGGAATACGGTATCGACATTACCTTTACACAGTTGTGAAGTTCAAAGAGATCTTTTGGCCTATTGGCTGAAGATTCGATATATCTTCTCACAACATCTGTTTGTGAGGCAAAGAGGGTTTTGTCAATGTAAACTTCTTTGTAATTGCGCTGCTTTACTAGATAGTCGGCTAGTGTCAAGAAAGTGCGAGGAATCAACATCCAATGCAGAGATTGACTCTAACAGTGGAAGAGCATTTATGAAGCGGCTTTCAAACTCAAAGCGTAATCAATGTCCATCACAAGAAAATAATCCCTTCTGAAAACATATTCAACTAATTCTTTCACTTCAGTAAGATCACCTTTTCCCAAATTGGGCGTGGTAATAAAATTAGGTAAGCGGCAAGCTACTTCCTGTGCACGCCTTTTCTTACATGAGGAATCATAATTAAACTTTACAGAAGGTTTTTAGGGAGGTCGCACTCACGAGAAAATTCTTTTGTTTTATGAAAGATTTCATCAAAGGCTTTGTCAGTTCGCATGTCTATAATTTTATCTCGTGTAGCTGCAATAAGACAAGTAGCTCTAGAGAAAACTAAGTCCACCGTCTGCAGCTGCTTAGACAGAGAGTTTGTGACAAAAAAAATTCCGCTAGATAATAAATTTAATTTCTGAAGACCTGTTGGGAGCCCGTGGGCCTGAGCTGCTGATTCCTCGTCACTAGATGTTTTGGTTATTGATTAAACGGGCAGAATACAGTTGTATCTATTCAGTACTTTGTTCACCGATCTATATCAGTATGCCCATCTTGTAATAGATGATTTCTCCAGCTGAAACAGTTATGCCACCGGCTTTCTGAGCATTAACAAACAGTTGGTAACGTGTATTGGTATTCGCGATAAAACAACACTGCTCTTGAAGAATAGAGCAGAAAGATGCCATTCATCTCAAGTTCTAAATACAATCACACAACACAAGGTTGAGCCTGCGAGAATGGCAGTGAATGTAAATTGCATGTGGTGCAACTGCTTCAATTCCGGCCTGCATACCTGAGAAGTGGCCGCTCATGACACTAGCTTGGAATTCTCTTGAATTGACACAAATAGATAGGTCTGAGATTTTCTTTCAATACTCAGGCTCTTCTTGTACAGATCTCAGTTGGTATTTGTTTTCCTCGCCTTTTTTATAAGTTGATTCAAGCCAAGTCCCCCCTCCCGTTGATAAGGTATTTCGGTTGTGAAGTCAAAACATTTGGTCTTTGATTTTTAGAAGTTTCTTCTTAACTCTCCTGTTAACAAATCTTGTCCTTTTTTCTTATTCTCATTTGGTTATAGTCTTAGTGAGTAAGATTAGATACAGTCCTTCAGGACTTTTATCGATTCTTTAAATTGTCCTTTTATATAATGTATTTTTCTTATATTTCCGTAAATCATAAAAACAATAACTAGTGTGAAGTTCTCACTTCGATTGTCTCAGAATTCATGAAATGGCCATTTTGAATAAAATCAAATTTTTAATTTAATATGTTAACTGTATTAACGAAGAAAAACTGACGAAGAAAAAGCGCAAGGAACCTGCAAAATCTCATGCGGTCAAGTGTCTATAAAAAATAATACGTCTATGGCTACTAGGAATACAAAAAGTCCGTCGTTATACAAAAGTCCAGAAACAGAGAAGACCTGAGTCGCACACGACTCACGAAAGATTAATAACGGATTCACGGCCACACTCAAAGAAATAAAGAGCACATAACACGTATATATAGAGAAGATCACTGCTCCAGAATCAGGTAACTGACATCTATAATTTTGTCGCCTTGTTTTATTGTAATGAAAGTCGGGCACTGTGGCTTTAACAACGACGCACTAAAAATACTTCTTGAAATATGAAATAGGAATAATAAATAAATATGTTTGGCAATCAGGCTCATATTAGATTTTTTGTGAAGTACAGCTCTATTAAAAACGGATTTTTTATAATTGAAAACACTTATTTATGCAATTTTTTCACACTTCTAATCAAATGAATATAAATTGTCACTACTGATTTGGGCCCCTCCTAAAATTAGAGGGGGGGTATGTCCCCAGCCAGCCCCCCTCCCCCCCGAATAACGCCACTACAGATACGCCCTTGGGTGTAGGACAAAGGAAGATTTAAGAAAACTAATACTAAAAATGGTAGACGTGGTGATCTATGAAATGACTGCTTTTCTCATTCTAATGCGGAACAAACGTAAAGGAAAGAATGAAATAAATGAAAGAAGGAGGAGAATAAAAATAAACATGTTGTGACCAAAAATCTACCATGTCGTTCGAGGTATTTGTCATATCTAAGGATAAGCTTTATAATACCCTCCTTAGAAAATGTCACCGCCAATGATTTGAAATGAGCGTGATGGTTTCTTTGAGCTCCTTGTCAGTCTTGAAATGTTGTCCCCCAAAGGATTTCTTCAATTCAGGTAGAAACAACTCCTGTGAGGAACTATTGAAAGCAGAAGAAAAGGCATGCTGGCTTTTGGTTTTGTTCTGCTGAATGACAATGCCCATCCTCAAAGTTTTCGTTTTTACCTTACGGTTTATTCATCAGTTTGAGTTAGACAGTTTCGAACACCCGCCGTATAAATTCCGGCTCCATGCCGAGACACTTCTATTTTTTCCTGAATTAAAGAAATGGCTTTGGGGGGTAGCGCCTTTAAACAGAAGAGAAATCAGAAGAAACTGCCAAAACTTACTCATGCCATTGACGGTGACATTTAAGGCGTTTTGGTGAAAGACTCTTGTAAATGACAGAATCATTGCTTTCAATTTTAAGTTAATTTCTGTTTAACCTCCAAAACATATTTAATAGTTTAAAGATGCTACTATTTTACATAACGAAAAAATCATTGATAGGATTCACGGACAGTATTTTAATCTTCATGAAAACTCTTGTCAGGATATTAATATTTTATCTTTTTTTGTTTGGCACTAAGGGTTACTTACGTATTTATTAATAGCCTTGAATATCCCAAATTGAATATAATAGCCTTTGAATATTCGAAAATTAAGTTGTATTAACATGTTTGCTAATTATGTTTATTGGTCGTTTTGAATTTGGGAACATCCCTTGTTTTGTTTGTTAATTGTAAACTAAGATTTATTTAAAGTCGGTTAGCAACTATTCAGGATGTAACTATAGATTATTGATGCTATCGAAATCTGGTACCTTTTATGCCTCCTACGTGATCTTCCTTTCTTCAATAATACCCTTTATGTCATTCTTAGTGACACCTTTGATTTTAAATGCTGATTTTTTCTTTCTCCATCTTATTTTAATCTGTTCTTTTTTAGCCTCTTGAAAAATGTGGTCAGCCACCATTGGTTGATTTTCAAGGGACGCCATTATTTTCCCCTGGAGAATTTAGACCTAATGTGACAAGGACTCCCCCACATTCCCCATTAGAGAGAGAAGTAACGGATCTATGCGACCTTTTGACCCCGCAAGCAATGGTTAGTTTTGAAAGTTGTTATTCGAATTGTTTTAGTATCTACTTAAAATCCTTTATTAAACATTCAATACATAATAGGTGCGTTCTTTGGATGCCTTACTTTTCAAGGAATGATATCTCAAATAGCTGAAACAATGATTTGGCATGCGGGTGGATTACGATATTAAAAGTCTGGTCTCTAAAATTCTTTCTGTTTTTTGTAGCCATAAGGCAAAGATATCTTTTTTTTTCGAGCATGGGTTCTATTTTTTGACCACGCAATTCCCAGTTCAGAAAGTAAAATACCCAATATATGCTCTGTCGATACGGCCTACTGTGAAAGCTACTAAAACTGTTGTGGCCTTTTTCTCGACTCTTGGATATTTTGCATTTCTGCGGTTAGAGAGTGATATATTGATTATAGCTCCTTGTCAGATAAAACTGCAAGGCTATCGCAGGAGTATGTATTGGCTGGATTATTTCATACACTGCTATTTGACGGTTTTTTCTTTGTCAAACTGAGATCTGTAACCCAGTCTCTTAAACTTACAACACTCGATTGGTAGCTGTTCAATCTATTTTCCGTTCGGTTTTTAATACATCTAGAAGTTTTCTCGTGTAAGAAAAAGGTATGATATCTTCAGTTCATTCTCTTTCCGTCATTCGTCTGAGACGAAACAAGGTGATTCTGCGATGTAGTCTTTCCCCCCCTCCCCTGACTTGAAAGAAAATTGGTTTAATTTATTAAAATTTTGTAAAAATAAAATTGACGGGGCTCGTCCTACGCCATCTCCTTATAATGAAAAAGGGAATTGTTCTGTCTTGGATTAGATAAATTAGATATTCGGTTAAGTTCCGCCTTTTGTTAAGGTTTAACAGTTTTATTGAGATGTTTTTCCATCTCTTGATCTAAGAAGATAACTAGTCGTTTACCTGGCTTAAAAACTGGGGAACAAAAACTAAGGAATCAATTCATTTTTACATTTTACCTCAGTTTTACATATATCCACTGTAGTGGTTCTGTCTCAAATTTAGACCACTGTATCTGCCATCATTCATTACAAACTTCAGCAGTACATGTTGATCAAGATGAGAGAGATTATGATCATTTACCTCTGTATTTTGATATTATGGTTACTTCTGACATATAATCGAACCAACCCTCAATGTCGCATAAGTGGTTTGAAAAACGTGATTGGTCTAGTGCGAACATGCCTCTTTACCTTGCTACACTTGGAGCTCTACTGTCCACCGTACGTGTCCCTTTCCATCTTCTTTGCACAAATGCGTACCCTATTATTGACAATGCTCGTGCTGATTTGAATCGCTATTATCGTGACATTATCTTATGTATAAAGCAAGCTGAAGATGTGGCCATCCCGCTGATCCGTGTCAGGCGGAATACCCAAAAACCAATTTGGAAGTGTGATCCTTTGCTGAAAAAAGTCAAGAATAAGGCCAAATTCTGGTTAAGAATCTGGTCTGCCTGTGGTCGACCTTCTCGGGGTACTGTGTTTGATCTAAAACAAAAGACGAAACTCGAATATAAACGCCATCTTCGTGCCGTTCGTTACTCCGGTGAAACTTTTCCGAAAAGTAATAATGAGTGGCGAAAAGTGATAAATTCTGCCAAGTTTCCGGATGCAAGTTCTAGTGATATTATATCTCGTCCATCTTGGATTGAACATTATTCAAAAATATTTTCGAATGTTAATTATGCAGTGCATAGTCGTTTCTCATGTTTGCTTGAAAAAAATTTGCCGTCACATTTATGTCAGAGACATGTGATTCCAGTTGAAAAGTGGGCTATTGTTGAAGGTATTAAGGGTTTAAAATCAAAATCTTTGGATGTTGATGGGATTAGTGTTTTGAACCTTGTTCCGAATTCTTTTGAACTGATATCTCATCTCCAACTGTTTTTTCAAATGTGTTTGAGTAGTTCGTGTGTGCCCGACTCGTTCTTATGTGGTAGCGTTACGTCACTTCTAAAGAAAGGAAAAGATCCGTTTTCTTTTAGTTCTTATAGGCCCATAACGATAGCTTGTACTTTTAGCAAGCTTTTTGAACACCTCCTACTACCTTATATCACTAAGCTTGCTCTAAATGGTGAAAATCAATTTGGTTTTAGATCTGGGCTAGGCTGTCAGCATGCTCACCGTGCTTTGACTTCTTTATTAAAAGATGTCCATCGCACTCGTCGCGTACTTCATTTCGCAACCCTAGACTTGCCTAAAGCATTTGACAGTATTTGTCATACTCAAGCATGGACAGCATTATGCCAGAGAGGAGTAAATCCGTCGGTAATTCACTTGCTTCGTTTTTGGTACTCGCATTCTTACCTTCGCCTTAAGTCATTAGATAATTCTTATTTTGGTCATATCCCTGTTCGTTGCGGTGTAAGACAAGGGGGAGTTCTTTCGCCGTATATTTTTAATGCTTGTATTGAAAATGTATTATCAAAAATATCGACTACATGCCTACTAGGACCATCTGCTATCTCATATCTGTCTTATGCGGATGACCTTCTTCTAATTAGTCAAACTGAGTCTGGTCTTGCCCGTTCAGTGAAGTCAGTTACTTCTGCTTTCCGTGATATCGGCCTGTACCTAAATATTGACAAGTGCGAGTTTCTTGTTTTCAACGGTAATAATTGTTCAGAATCACTATTCTGCGATGGTTTTAGTATTCCTCGTGTTAAATCGTTTCGTTGGGTTGGTATAACAGTTTGCGATTCTATGAATGCTCTCCGGTCTCGCGCTGTCAAAGATATTAGTGATAAGCTGAGGCTCGGTTACTATAAGATTGTAGCAAATCGTGGACACTATAGGAGAAGAGCGCTAACTCGGCTTTACTCAAATTTTTGTGATCATTCTGTGCTCTTCTGTTCTGGTATTAGGCCACTTCTGTTGACTGGTGATCTAAAACGTATTCGCATAAATTATTACCGGTACTGCAAATTTCTTTTATACCTACCTCGTTCTTACCGGAATACAAAACTGGTTAAAAAGTATTGTGCGACAGATATTACTGGTGCTTTCGAAAAATTATCTGCGAAGCTAGCTATTGAAGCGCTTTATAGGCTAGGATGTTTTCTTCGCCTTATCCGTCTTTTTTCTGTATGTGATTAAATTTGTTTCTTTTGTATTACTTTTGCTGTTTTTCTTTTGTATTTTACTCCACTTAACCTCTTTTTTTGTGAAGTGGGTGATAAATAAATTATTATTATTACTAGGTACACTAACTACTTTGACCCCCTATTGAAGAGAAATTCCCATTTATTTCACCCTTACCCTAGATTTACTAAAGTAATTAAAAGGAAGAAGCACAAATGAATCCTTTACGACAACTGATGTGGTGATCGCCCACATTTGGTCCGGATTATTCTGGTGGCTCTTAAAATGGATAAAATAATATCCCCCTGTAGCTTTCCGTAAAAGTTTATTCAAAGTACAATTAAAATTTTTATAATTTTATAAATTTATTTTCCTAATGATTGATGTTTAGTAAAGTTTACACCTCTCATTAACTCCAATTGACGATTTTCCCTTTTAACCCACCTTAACCCACCTATCTGTCTATATCTAAAAAGAAAGAAATTTCAAACTTCCCCTGCATTCGGACACAATGTGTTTTTCGTTTGGCCCTTGATGGTCGGCCAACAAACGTAACGGATAGATAAATTCACGAAACACGGATTAAAGTTAGACTCTGGGAAACTCGAAGAGACAAAAATACTGCACAGACACTTATTACTGCTGGAAAAATTTGGTTGCAGTCCATTTTCAACTGCTTTCACTAGTTTAGTTACAAATCATTATCTTAAGGCATCTTTCAGTCTCAGCTAAAAGAACTGCTCTGGTGGTTCAGATTCCAGACATAAAAAAGATATAACGGTCGTAGGAAAGCACATGAAGTCTGTTTCAGAGCCTGTAGTGGTTGTATGCGCTTATATAGGCTATTGATGGCTTAGATTACTTCGTCTAAAGAGGTTTTCAGCTCTTGTATTGCATGAAACGAAACTTTTCTTTTAGACAAGTAACACCAAAGACAGCGCGTTGCTTTCGCCAGCTGCGCGTGTCGGATTTGGAATACGATCTGTCCCCGTTGATCCTGTCCAACCAGAAAAAACGGAATTTGGACAATCTGAGGCACAAAAGTTAACAAAGCAGCAACTTAGTGATTGTCTCCTCCATCTCATCAAGGTAATTTGAAATATTACTTCTGTGATACTGTAGCACTAATATTTAATTCCAGGATTTTAAGTTTAAAATTTTTTGATCCCTCAGAAAATATATATATATATATTCAATATACCAAATTAAATGACAGCTCTAGTTTAATGACCGCCCTTAGAGTAAAATATTTGTTCACGAAAGGGCGGTTAAATTAACTAATGTGAAAAAGAAAAACTAATCCACATTACATTTTACCTACCTGTACCACTAGCCAGACATCCAAACGGTTTCATCAAATCTTTAATTATAATGATCCCCAAATGACTCCACTTTATTTACTTATCCCAATAAAATACGGACTAAATGCCACACTTGTTAAAAAACATAACTTTAATAACACTCTTAACATGAAAAATATGTCCAGTATTTTTATCTTTTTTTGTATTTTGATCAAGATGCTCCTATTCTGAACCTCCGTTGTTCGGGCTCCTCCCATTTCTGAAGCTCCAGTGAATTAAAACGGTTAGGCTCAGACAACTAATGTGACATTAACCTCTACAGAAGACCCATTGACCCAAAATCTAGGTGTACTAAATCAGCCTTGAGTTCTTCAGCCCATTACGACTCTCGGTCCTATGCTGAGATTAGTACCCCAATGGGAACTTTGGAAAATTTTTGAAACAGTCGTTTTCATGGATGATGCAGTGACAAACTTGGACCTTGTAATTGTTTATAGTTGAACACATATTTGGAGAGAATATAGGGAATTATGCTTCATTATATTTTTCTTCGCTTCATTAAGGAGGTATACCAGTTTGATAGTCATTTCTATCATTTGGTCCAACAAGTTAGGTTGGCCCATGTCCAAAACTAAAACAATTTATTAACACTACATCGAAAGGCAGTAAATTATTAGCCTATTTAAATGTAAAGGTGTTTCAAATTATTCAAATAATAATCGATACGACAATATTTTTACCCACCTCGATGTCTCACGGTCTTTTGAATTCAGAATTTAGATTGTTTCTGTACAGTCATTAGAAATGACCGCACTGTTTTAGAAGGGGGGAGGGCTAAAACGAAGGTGCTTTTTAGAACAATGAAAGGTACTGATTCAGTATATTAGGACGCACCGACTTACAACCGTGTTGAACTTGCTGATATTTGCCTATAACGCCAAAATTGGCCTACGAGGACATCTTTGCACAGCTTATTTTCTAAATCTCTAAAACTAAAAGTAAATTATAGCAAACTGTATTTATTCTGAATTCCAAAGATGAATAGTGTTTGGTTTATTTTTGTTTTACCCTATGATAATTGTAGCACAAAGTATGGGTCATACCTTCTATGTTTTTCAAGTATTTATAGTAATTTTTACTCTTTTCAAAATTTTCGGGAGGCAGTATTTATGTTATGTGCCTTAATTATGAAAATAAATAGTAACATTAAACCCCAAAATGATTGAAACTTATTCCGTATAGGAGGAGGGATACCCCCTTCTCATCCCTCCTCACGTAGTCGTAGATTCTTTCGAGGATGCTCAGTCGGTCCAGTATGCGGTTCATTAAAAGAGTGATCGGTCTATTGTGCTTTATCCTTATGATCAACGAAATTGATAGTTATGGTTCCTTTTTTAAAGATGGAAAGTGATTGGAAACCAACCAGCCCCTGGCATAGAATTGTTTTATGTTTGATCCCTTTGTAACCCCTTAGGCGATCTGATTGACATTTTAAGGTACCCATTTTGTACTTTCTCCGTGGCTGGTTAGTTTTTGCATGTGGGGAATTTTCCACGAGAGAGGAGGAATTTTTCCGGGGGAATTTTCCGGGGAGAATACGCTTAAAGCCACTTCAACTAGGGAAGGATCATCTACGATCACTTTACCAGTTTTTGGATAATGACCCAATTGTAGCCCCCCTCCTCCAATTTCAAAATTATTACCATAATTTTTACTCAGAAAATTTGGTGTGTCAAAAGACGAATTCAATGTTTAATCCTGATTAAAAAAAAAACTCTCACAATTGGGTTCACTCTCCTGCCTTGGTCAGATAAAAGGTGAAAAGGTGAAGAACACAGCATTGGACTTTACAGTTCCCACTGGCGGTACTGATCTCCGTTTCATGGCCCTTCAACCAGGAAGCACAATGGAGGATTGGAGGCTAGCCATCTTTGCTTTCGCAAACCCTTTCTGTTTACCTGCCCCAGATTTCTCCAGGTACCCTTTTAGAGGTGAGTCGACTCTGGTTGGGCTTACAGAATCCCGACACTGACCCTCGTTCCAAACCAAATAATCTGCAACAGGACTCGAACCACCGTCCTTACGGACAAACGACTCCCTGACCAGTACCTTAGTTCGATACGTATGCATAGATTTATAGGAGGGGAGGGGACACTTATTCCAAAATAACGGAAATTAAGTACATCATATGAAAAAAAAATACCGAGAATCATGAAACTCTAGTCATTTGGGAGAGGCTGGAAAACTCCTCCCTTTGAATAAGCACTTGGTCCTGGTTTTCCTGATCTTTTTTTTTTTTTTTTCAAAGATTAAAGAAGTCAAATATCCTGACCACAGTGCAATGTCTTCTGTTTTCAGTAAAACAAACATTTCTTTTAGTATGTGAACAAACTTTTAAGACTTTCATTTTACTCTTTATCTTCGGTAATTTTGTTTGTTTTAAGTTTGATTCGGGCAAAAATTCGTCTCCAAATTCATTATCATGTGTAATTTACCTTCAATTCCCGTTCCGTTGAAGTGCAAGAGACTTAATCAAGTCGTGCTTTTCGCAGTAGCTTCCTTTTTCCTTTCCCTTCCATCATTTCAAAATCAATCGCAATAACCTGCCGGAATGTGGTTATTTTTGTTCATTCTATTGGACTGGGCGTAGCTGAACCTCTTTTTAGTATCCAATTTCCTAAAGACCATCGTTTCATCGAAGTACTTTGAAACTCGACATCTACTGACTCTACCTATTCAATGTCTCTTCTTTCTCTTTTTGTAATCCAGGATTTCATATAGTATAATTGTTTTAATTCAAATAATACAAAAGTAAAATATAAGGAACTCAATCATTGGCACAACCTCTTGAAAGAACTTCGAATAATACAAAAGTAAAATATAATGAACAAAATAATCGCATAATCTCTTTGGAACACTGAAGGATTTACTTGCACAAGACGCACCAAGTGATGATGTTCAAATAATGACAAAACAAGTTTACGCTTCGTTGTATTCCACAAAGAAAAAACAATTACTGTGATTAGCGTAAAACTCTATTTAGGCTACTTTTACTCGAATCTACAAAAAGAGATGAATAATAAAGTAGCCTATTTGGTGACCCTTCATTCTCTGGCAAATACAGCCAAAATTGCTTTTCCTGCTCGTCAGATTAGTGTTAAAATAGTCTCAGAATTCCTTTTTTTTTCCTTTGAAATCCCTTTTGGGCGCTTGACGTTTTTTGGGAAATCATTCATGCGCTTCGATTTCTGTTTCAGAAAATCAAAAGTTGTAAAGTGTCATCGAAATCGTACTTGTAGAGTAGGTCTTGCTTGACCCTTTTGAAAAGTAGCCTCTACAATTCTATTCAGCACGAGCGAATCCTTTTCGGAGCCCTTTTTTAGTTGACTTTTTATTTTTCCAAATGAAAAAATCTGTTGTGTCTAGAACCTTTACACGAGTATTTCTCCTGCAATTTTGCATCAGGGTTACTAGATCCTTCAAATCCTCGACAGCAGCCTGATTTATTATCTTCTTTTTGATGCAGTGATTGATAGCGTCCTCTGTCATATGTGTATGATCCTTGGTAAAGTACTTCAAACTGATGGTGTTGGGTCTCCAACTCTGATTCATGGTGCAAATAAGTGCACTAAACAGAATCCAATTTTTGTTTTGGGCCGAGCAATTGTCACTCAACCACAAAAATTCTTTCACCTCTCGTAGCTCATGGATTAGACTGTATATGGCTGAGACCACACCATCAGTAGTTCTGCTGTAGATGGCTTCATTTCACACTATGTAGTATGCGATCTTGGGCACACTTCTTCCTGATTTTAAAGTAGCAAAAGCCTCATTGCAGACTACTAGACGGCTAGTGTAGTGTGACTCCTTGATTTTTGGCATAATGGGCAGCAAAAGTATTTTTTGCATATAAAAACTGTACACCACTTTTTCCACCCCACGAGGGTGATGTGCATCTTTTTCACCCCACGAGGGTGATGTGCAGCTCCTGTTGTGCTTTCTACGCCATTTGCTTAAGATTTTTCATTATTATTGATTGTCTGATTAACTTAGTTGTTCATTTTCCTCTTTGTTTTTTTATGGCGTTGCAAAGTTCGCAGTTATCGCTCTTTGGCATTTTCAAAGATACATTTACCCTGTGCATAACAGCTGCAGAAGAAGCACGAGAGCATTTGTCATTTGGATGGACTTTCTTAAACTCATTGAGCATGAACTAAAAAGTGAGTTCTCTTGGTAAATATCTCATATTTGTATTGTTTTTTCAACGATAATATGGCTGGCATGATCTGAAGGACTCATATGCATAATTATAAGCTCTTTATTTACTGTCTCTTTCTTGTATACGTCTCTACCTGACGGGAAAAGTCAAAGACTCATTGACAATCATCTCGCAGGTTCCCTCAATCCGCTTGGTACTCGTAAATCCCAGTGTCCACATAAATGTGTTTCGGCAGATCCTTACATGTAATGGTTCTGTACTGCATTTATGAGGTGATTTTAGAGGTAAGAAATAGTTTGACTTTTTCTATGCTTGCTTTTCTTCTTGCTTCCCTTTTCTTTTTCTCTCTTGCACTTCTGAACACAGGAACCGTTATAGAATATTTTTCTTGCACTTTACTAGGGTCTTGTTCCAGCTCATTCAACTGGCAAATACTCATCTGAACTAATACCAGAAGCTTCGTCTGTCTGAATAAGCCCTTAGACTTCTCATTTTGGCAGACACAGGTGGCAAACCATTCAGTTTTTCATCTTTGGAGGGGTTTGAACTTTAAATACTGACATTCCCATCTCTGCACACAACTTTAAAAACGTCAATTTTCTCGTCTTCTCCATTGTTTGAGCGTTGCGTCTCAGGATTTTCGTCACAACACAAGCTCTGAACCATATCCAACTCAAGTATATCTCCATCAGGGAAAAATTGCAGTTCATTTTAATTTAGGGATAGATTTTTCTGCATTACTGCATCATCATTGTTGTTCATTTCCGTGGCCATATCTTGATGATCAAGCCAGTGACTGACAAAGGAGGAGTTGTCAAACGGTTCCATTACATTGTCATGAATTCCCCAGCTCTGGGCTGAAAGCTGAGTTTGCAGTTGGCTTTTGTTGCTTGGTTTTGAATAAGCTTGACTGTAATTATTTACGCAGCTCCCTTGACTCTCTTGAATATCAGTTGATGAATCATGTTTCGTCAAAGGATCTGGAGGCCTGGAAAAGAAAGCTCTTTAACACTTTTTTCAGTGGCGTAAATTAAGAAAAATACTGGGGGGAAGCAATCTTCTAAAATTTGTGCTCCCTCGTGGTTAAAAATTCTGCATATTTTTCACCTCAAAATGTATTTCTTCTGGTATTTACAAATTAGATGCAATCATCGATCACTGATTTTATGAGGGGGGGGGGATTTCGGTGACGAAATGAAACAACTTTTTTGTCTCAAATACTTATAGTTGCAGACTATGGTGCCACTAGTCCATTTTCTTTGGGAATTGACTGCAAAAATGAGCTGCAAAAAATTAAGAACCTTTCGACAATATTTAATTAAAAAAAAAATAGGTTTGAGCGATGAAAATTTCTAATAGACGGCGAGTGAATTTAGCATCTTTTAAACACATATTTTAGAGTTGGCAAAACTTAAAAATAAATATTGTGCAGCTAGTCAAAGATTTTCAATATTCAGGACTAAGGAATTTCATTTTGTTTGCTTGCTTACAAAATAAATGAGTAAATGGCCTAGGGAAGTTTAAGAGCCACAATAACCATTAATGACAAGGACAAACAAAACAAGATACTTTTAAATATCTCTCATAAAATGTCTTAGAGAGATATCCACCAATGATGTTCAAATAAAAAATATCATGTTTCTTATGTCCTTCAAAAGCTAAAACAGTCATTTCTGGTGCAAATTGCCTTTCAGAATTACCACTTAGACCTGTATTTTTCTTTGGATTTGCCTCTCACGTATATTTGTTAATGTCTAATCAATCTGAAGACTGTGCATTGCCGCGATGCGGTGAAAATTTTCGAATTTTGTATTAAGATGTGTTTTTTGTGTGTATTTGATGTGTTTTTGTTAAGATGTGTAATTTGAGTAAACTAAATGACTTTATAAGATTAGGTCAAGGAGCAAACCAAAGTCTGGATTGAGCCCCCCCCCCCTGTTCCATAGGAATTTGCGACCCCCACTACTTTCACTAAACAGATATACTATATTATTAGGAGATCCACACACAGGTCCAGACATTATGTGGAAAGAAAAAAGCTGTGCTGGAATTCCTGTAATGTGTCTCTTCTAAGTTTAACTGCGTTCTTTATTTGAAACGCAATTTCCGATTCAGATGGAAATATAAAGAGGAGCAGAGCAAACAACAGAGCAAAATAACCGAGACCCAAGCTCAGTTTTCTGATTTTGCTTCCCCGGTTTACCGCTTTTGCTTTCCGATAGATGTCCTGAAAAAAAACTTTTACATACAACACCTTCATTGCAGGTAGGTTGAACGAAAAAAGTTAGCTAAATTATTTATTTGCTTGTTTTTTTTTACTTAAAAGAATTATGATGTGCAAGGTCTTCACTAGAGCGGTCTTTTACTACTCTGATCATGCATCAAAGTCATATAAGATGAAACAATAAGACTTCTCACCTCCTAATTTCTTTTGCCTTTGCTATTTGAATTGCTTTTTTGACAAGTGCAAGACTTCTGGAATGCATTGCACTCTAGATCACATTACAAAGACTGTTTCGTCTTTTCTTTAAATCATGATGATTGCGCTGGAATATGGTCGATTCTTAAGCCAAAAAGGAGACATATGCCAAATATCAAAGTTCGAAGGATCAAGGTAAAAAAGGAGACATGTGCTCTGCATGTGTCTTCTTTTTGGTTATGCAACCCACGTTCAAAAGTGGCGTATGTCTCTTTTTTTAACTTTTTCTCTCTTTTTTATGTCTCTTTTTTTATCATTTCGACCAAATGGCATATGCTGCACTTTTAATTATCTCAGCTGTGGAGATCTTTGGGTAGAAAAAATACGTGTCTCCGATCCACCTAAAAGTTTTGACAAAATCAGCCCCAGAGGAAGTTTGAGTCTATTCACGGTAAAATAAAGCGTGCCCCCCCCCGATAAATTCCCCACATGCAAAATTGAGCTGCCCCAGAAAAAGCACAAAATATGCACCTCAAAAGTTTCGATTCAGATGTCCTAAGGGGTAACAAAAGGACCAGGTATCAAAAACAGTTTTAGAACAGGGGCTGTTTGGTCTCCAATCACTTTTGACTTGTAAAAAAGGACCTGAACTCTCAATTTCCGATCGAATGAACATCCTCCAAAGTTTTTACGACCATGAGGAGGAAGTTGGGGTTGAGGAAGGGGCAGGTCCCCTCATATACGAAATAAATTCTGCTAATTTTGGAGTTTAATGTTACTGTTTACTTCCACAGTCACAGGGTAGACCAGATATCTTCCTAGAAATCAAGAGAGGTTGCATATCAATTTCTACCTACCCCCTCAACCGCTTCCTCAGAACTAATTATGTATTTACCTGAAGGCTCAGTGAGGATTAGTATATTTTGACAGAAAAATGCATCCTTTGTGGTATCTGCCCCCTTTGTGGTATCTGCCTTCTAAGTTTATACAGCCACCCTTTTCATAAGAACCTCGTATCTTATGAAACCACAAAGGTTCTTTTTCATAAGAACCTCGTAACGCATGGTTATTTGACCTTTGGACTATTTTGAACAAAATGGCTATCTCAAAATTTTGATAAGAATTGTTTGGGGAAGATGGGGCGAAAAAAGGAGTTAAGGAGATAATCAGCGAAAAAAATGACTTTGACAAATTCATCCAATTTGTCAAACAGCGTAGCTGTAATATCTTAGGAATTACTAGAGACATCGAGCTAAACTTTCGATGAGTACTTGAGGAGGGCATAGGGATATATTGGTTCGCCCGAAAAACAGCTGACAACTTTTCTTAATGGCTTGGAACTTATATCCATAAGCTTTTGGGCAATAGAGACCCTTATGCACAAAAATAAAACATAGAAAAACCTGCATCACAAGAAAATTTTTACCCATTTATTTTATATTTGATCAGTTAGGACTCGCAAGACCATTGTTCAGCCCAGTAACTTGACTTTAAATGCTATGATCATTCCAGACCAAAAGACTAAAAGACGTACAAAAATGTTCCCTTTAATTCCTATACAGAAAACAAATTTGAAACTAATCTTGGCTCTTTCGATTCCTTATCCCTGAAAATGGACATAAAAGGCTTTATTGCCTCTGATAGGCTTCTAACTTACAGGGTATTTAGAATGGCTAGCTATGCTTTAATGAAAACCAAATTGTTTTAAAGATTAGTTGTATCGATATGTGAAACCTGAAAGTGGGCGAACTAATAACTTTGTTAGATTGACTCAGACCTACAGGGCTCGTAGGTTTGCAAATTTAGGGTTCAAAATTTCAGGTAATAATCCCCAACATATATTTTACAATTCTAAACCGAAGGCCGAACGAATACAAGAGGATGAAAAGTTCTTTTTTTTCTTTAATGGGTTGTGTTGTTTAGTGAAACCTCAGATTGGTCTCACGATTGTCTCGCCCTTTAATGTGAAAAAAATCTTATCGCCCCTTAATGTGAAAAATCTTAATTTTTTTCTTTCCTTTTTTTTACACTGGTCCGCTTTGAAATTCCAGGCTATGTAGACACCTCAGTTAAAACTTCGGGATAGAGAGAACCTCAATTAATGCTAAACATTGAGGAAGCAAATCGGGTTGAACGGATACTGACGTCAGGTCATCATGTCATGTCGTCATGAAGTTAGTTGTCGTCATGTTTGTTATGACGATGACGTCATTAAAGGTATTTAAGAAAATCGTTCAAAGACAAATTTTTAATTGTAAGAAGATCGTGGACGGAAAATGTTTAATTGTAAAATGACTGAAGAACCTACAATGGCAACAGCCGAGGAAGCTGCTCAAAAGACAAATTTTTAATTGTAAGAAGATCGTGGACGGAAAATGTTTAATTGTAAAATGACTGAAGAACCTACAATGGCAACAGCCGAGGAAGCTGCTCAAAGATTCTATGCCAAAAAACTTGCGGCTGATAGAGAAAGTAAGAAAAGAAAGTGTGCCGAGGAAAAAATAAAAAAGGAAAAAAAACTGAAAAATAAAGGAGAAAAACTAAACTAAAAAAAATAAAAATAAAAAAAGACTAAAAAGGTAAAAACTAAAAAGAAAAAAGAAAAAAACTAAAATAACTAAAAAAGGTAAAAACAAAAAAAAAACTAAAAAGAAGAAAAGGGGAAAAACACAAAAATTTATTTCATCATATACCAATTCAAAAACGAATGTATACAGATCGGGACACCGGGACACAAATGACGACCGGGACACAGGGACACAACTACAACGGGGACGCTGGGGGCACAGGGGGATATATAAATGACGACGGGGACACAGGGAATGTTCGATTAGCAATCACCATCAACAAAGCTCAAGGGCAATCATTAGAATCATGAGGTATAACTAAAAAAACTAAAAAGAAGGTAAAAAACTAAAAACTAAAAAAAAAGACCAATTCAAAAACGAATGTATATACAGAGCGGGACACCGGGACACAAATGACGACCGGGACACAGGGAATATAAATGACGACCGGGACACTCAAAGAGAAATTACAGACTAGGACACCGGGACACAAATGACGACCGGGACACAGGGAATATAAATGACGAACGGGACACTCAAAGAGAAATTGAGGTGGCGCGAAGCGCCACCCCAACAGCTAGTCTATATATATAAAAATAAGTTGTTTGTCTATGTGTCTGTCTACTTACGTCATGTTTGTGTGTCGACTGACGTCATGTTTGTCAACTGATGTTTCTATTCAAGCCGAAGTAGCTGAGTTGGTAAAGCGTTACGTTCCAGGTCCAAGAGGTTCCAGGTTCGAACCTTGGCTTTAGCATTAATACAAAAGAAGAAAAAAACTAAAAAAGGTAAAATACAAAAGAAGAAAAAAAACTAAAAAAAGGTAAAAACTACAAAAAAAACTAAAAAGAGAATACTAAAAAAACTAAAAAGGCTAAACTAAAAAAAGGTAAAAAACTAAATACTAAAAAAGAAAAAAAACTAAAAAAAAAGGTAAAAACTGCAAAAAAATAAAAAAAAAATAAAAAGAAACTAAAAAAAAACTAAAAACTGAAAAAGAAAAATAACTAAAAAAGGAAACAAACTGAAAAATAAAGGAGAAAAAGAAAAACCGGGACACAGGGAATATAAATGACGACCGGGACACTCAAAGAGAAATTACAGACTGGGACACTCAAAGATAAATTACAGACCGGGATACCGGGACACAGGGAATATAAATGACGAGTGGGACGCTCAAAGAGAAATTACAGACTGGGACACTGGGACACAAATGACGACCGGGATACTGGGAACATAAACGACGACCGAAACACAGGGACACAACTACAAGGGGGATGCCGGGGGCACAGAGGGATATATAAATGACGACGGGGACACAGGGAATGTTCGATTAGCAATCACCATCAACAAAGCTCAAGGGCAATCATTAGAATAATCAGGTATAGATCTGAATACGGATTGTTTTTCCCATGGACAATTTTATGTTGCATGTTCAAGAGTCGGTAAACCTGATAATCTATTTATATGCACAGACAATGGGACATCGAAGAATGTTGTATATTCGCAAGTTTTACGTAGTTAAAAACATATATATATATATATATATATATATATATATATATATATATATATATATATATATATTATATCTTTCTATATTCACAGGTGGGACACAGGGACACAACTACAATGGCGCGTAACGACTTACGTGCGGGGGGGCTTGGGGGGGGGGGCGAAGTGCGCGCCACCCCAACAGCTAGTATATATATATATATATATATATATATATATATATATATATATATATATATATATATATATATATATATATATATATATATATATATATATATACATCTTGGCAAAACAGACCATTCTTTGAATAGATTGGTTTGACATGCATTTATTGAATTAGGTGTCTACAAGATGAGGGCTAGAATGGCCTCAGCCCTTTAGAAGATCAAAATTACACAGGCTTTCCATTTATGTAAATAATTCCCTTCCCCGTTCCACCAGAAATTTCATAAAAACTATTTTTAAATATCTGCTCCATAAACTTGCTGGTCGAAAATTTAGACTGAATGTCCGAATTTTTTCCAGAATTTAAGTTGTAATCCAACGTTCTAAGCCAAAAAAACTGACAAATATACCTAATATCAACTAATAATAAAACTGTTAATTAACAACGAACTGATAAAGAGGTTTTTCACAATATTTAAGAGCCATAAACTTGAGACGAGAAGAAATAACTACGTCCTCGTTAGGGGACGACCTGTTTTTCATTTAGCCGGAGATGGATGATCAAAAAGCATATTCTTTAGCAATCTTTCATTCTTAATTCGTAAAAGCACCACCTCAATCTTCCTTTCATTATAGCCCTACATTTTCCGTGCAGCTTGTTCGTTTACATACGATCAGTAAAAACAGGCGCCTAAAACTTTTCTTAGACTCTGGAAAGCATTTAACAAATCTTCCTCTGCCTTCTGAAGAGCCCTCGTTTCAGAACCATACTTGACAGATGTCATTTCCGTAGCTTCCAATATTCTAATCTTGATTCTTAGACCTATCTTCCAATTCATTGAAATTTTTTTCAACTGTGAAAAAAACAGACTGAGCCTTCAATATTCTACTTTTTATATTTTCACTGCATCCACCATCTTTACTAATAATACTTCCTAGCTAAGTGAAGCTGTCCACTTGATCGATCTCCTCGTTACCAAACATCATCTTTACACCTGCACTTTATTCCCAGTCTTAACGACATATTCTTATTAACATTGATTTTCAAACTTATTCTTGCACCCTGAACCCTCAAAATTCCTAAAATGTTTTCGTTTTTCTAGCGTTCAGAACGATCAAATTATCTGGTCAATTTATGTCTAGGAGAGTTTTTCTTTTCCATTTGATTCTTTACTCATCCATAGTCTTTGCCATATCCTTTAGGATAAAGTAGATCAAAATAATTTGCAGAATCCCGATGATTTTAATGTACTTATCTAGTATACCATACAAGGTTAGGACCTTCACTAAAGCTTTCTATTGGCAGAATCTAATGCCTGTTCTTAATATATAAGACGGAGGACTAAACGGATCTTATGGTTCATTAATCTTAAGTAATTTGCTTCCTTCGGAATACATCTATGATTACCACGCTCACTCTTATCACTTTTCATGACAGTTTAACTTATTTCAAAATGTTCTGCCCACCTCTCTTTAACACTTTTCTTGTAATCAATTAAAGGCCCCGCTCCTATCTTTAACTGATTTAAGTCCAGATTGATTAGCTTCTCTCAATTTCTCGACATGCCAGTATAATATCCTTGTATTTTACCGTCCGACTGCATCTTCCAGATCCTCGGAAATTTTTAACGGCCTCCATTTCACAACTACTCAGTTCATACTTAAATGCCTTCGCTACTTCCCTCCGATTTTCATGTGATCTATCCCTCAAAAACTTGTACAACCCTCTCCTGTTTGCTACCAAACGTAAAGCGTTTTTGCTATTATTCACACCTGCTTTTCTAACTTTTCTCCCAAAGGCACATTCTGCTACCTCACAAACTATTTTTCTAAATTTACTCCACCCATTTTAAAATTGTAAACTCGTCAGTTTCATATTTAACTGTTCCCGCAAAACTAGACACTATTAGATGGTAAACTACATTTAAAATCAATAACAGCACTCCTATATACTCTAATGCCTTGTACCGATCCTACCAGTCTTCAACTTACAGTAATATTATGAGGTTTGCAGCCTTGCCATCATGTGAGTGACTTGTTTACTTACGGACCATTTTATGAATAAATACCGTATTGGCTATACCTAGACTGTTATATGTACATTTTTCCAGTAGTCTATAACCGTTGCTATTTTACTTCCCTGCATAAAATTTACCTGGCCTAGGATGCCATCTATTTCTGTTTCTATCAACCTTGCCATTAACATCTTCCTATACAAAAAACTCTAGTTACACTAGTGTTATTTTAGTTAGACTACTAGACTTTAAGGTCTTTTTTCGAGTTGGTCTATCTAAATGAAAGCCCTAAAGGTCATCTGGTTGTTCATAAAAAATAGTATTTCTCTTGAATCATAGGAAAAGCTTTTACTTTATGTACATTATAAAAAAAAAAGATTTTTGGATATTTATCCTCTGTTTTACTTGAGGTAATGCTGCCGAGATTATGGTAGGTATACATTTATGGTAGGTATACTGCAGAGGTTATGCGATTATGTTTTCGCACAAACGAACGTCTTTATTTTCCACGTGGTTTCATATCCTCCGTATACTTGAGTTAATGCTACAGAGATTATGCGATTATGTTTTGCCCAAACGAATGTCTTTATTTTCCACCTGATTTCATATCCTCCGTATTACTTTAGGTAATGCAGCAGAGATTATGCTATTATGGTTTCAAACAAACGAACCTCTTTATTTTCCACGTGATATCATATCCCAAGTATTACTTGAGGTAATGTTACACGAGATTATACGATTATGTTTTCGCACAAACGGATGTCTTTATTTTCCATGTGATTTCATTCTAATTTCTAAAATTTCTAACATTCTAAAAATATTCTAATTTTTAATCAAGACTTTCATAAAGAAATCCATTTAAACCTGAATAAAAACTCACACAAAACTGAGGCTTCAGAACAAGCAGTCTTAAATGTGAAAAGATATCCTGATATATAATATCGAACTTTCAATTCTGGCTTCTCTTGTATAGACTAATGTATATAGTGCTAGTTATTATTGTCATTTTGATGTATCCGTCTATGTTCCTGTCCGTATGTATCCGTATTTCCTAGTCCCAAATATCAGCTAAACATACAAACGAGAAAACAAATGTGGATTAGAGTTTTGGTCTTTTGTTGATGCGATGATCTGGAGTTTTGTATTAATTTGTTTATTTATAGCCCACAAAAGCAAAAACAGTATAAGTTAGAGTAACAATGAAAAAAATTACACAAGAGAAAAACACATTCAACGAAAATTGGATGAGACAGTGGAGAGGGGATGAGCGCGCGTAAGCCACACCTGAGAGTTACCTTTGTCGTATTTGTAACTTCGGAGGTATATCAGAAACGCCTTATTACTAACAAGCAGCCGCTTTTTGTCTAACAAAAAAGTTAAAGGATAAATTAATATAATTTAGAATATTTTGTCAAGATTTGAATTACTTTACTATTCTTTAGAATAGGGAAAAGAATTGAAGCATGGAGGATAGAATGGTCGCAGTAAGTGAAATCAATTTGACCAGAGCTTGTCAACTATATTCTTAACGTTTTTTAAAAAATTTTGCATAATTAACCTGGATTTTTTGTAAAACTAATTTTGGCTAAAGTTCACCGACAGAAAACTCGGAAAACTATTAGGAATGGAGATACCAAGCCGCTGGATAGAATTCTATTTCCCCACTTTGATAATTTATGTTTGACTTTGATTGGGGATGTGAATTTGAGTTACTTCTTTATTTTATCAGAGTGATTTTTTTTTCTTTTAGCATGATCGAGAGTTTTTCGACAAAATCTACAAGCAATACGAAAACAGCTGTAGTATCAGTAAATAACTCAGAAGAATTAGCACCGAACTTAATGTTTTATTTACGATCCTTCATCAATCATCCTCGCAGTGATGTGGGAAGAAACGTTAGTGGTACTTTATATTCTAACTCCTTATCGAATGACTATTGCATATACTACGTGACAAAAATAAAGAACTTATAAATTATCAATATGTTGTTTTTTTTATTGCAACGTTAAGTAATTGAGAAGGAATGAAAATAATAATAATAAATCGTTTTATGGCAACATTTTTGACATCGTATAAAATGTCAAAAGTACTGAGGTTTAGATATTATTTTTTTTTGATGCCAGAACGCTGGTGCTCCTGAGCCTTGTCTGCTAAATTTTGCTTCGTAGCATTAGCTGAGGATAGCAGAAGGAATAATAATGAACAGAGGGAATTTTAAATATTCGGAGGCAGTTTTATGCAATCAGTTTGATTAATAATGATAGGCCCTAGCTGCATGAAAATGAGCTCGGTGTTGCGAGTGTTGAGATCTTCTGTCTCCAGAGGACCTCGTCTTGTGTCATTGTGAGAGCCCAGTAAACATGGATATTGGCTGTTTGTAGGGAATGACTAGTGCTATACATTCATCTAAGAAAGGGGATGCCTCAAGGCCATTTCTAACCATAATTTGAGTGGGTAAAGTCATATACTACTCTGGCAGGTGTATTCACAGGCAAGCAGGTGACTGGGCCATCTCAGAATCTTGGATGGTCTTCCCATTACTGTTGATGGCTTTTGCTGTGTTGTTTTCAACCTTCAAGTTAATGTTATCGTCGTTACAAACATTATCGAGATACGTAAATGACTTGGCAAATGAGATATAGTGGGCTTCTAGTTTGAGGTCAGGCTCAATTGCTAATTGGCTTCTTTTAGGCTCTGTAAGCTCATAAACGAAAAAGAAAAAGTGTAAACAACAGTAGCTTAAGCACTGCGAAATTTCCCTAGTTACAATGCCTAAGGCAACCTAGTCAAGCTATAAAGTATAGGAAATACAACTTTCAGTCTTCCTGAATTTCACTTGTCTCTGTGAAGATGTAACAGACCTGATGAAACAGATAAAGCTTGACCCTATTTTCCGCAACCTCTAAATTTAGACAATGAGCTATGATAAAAGCCAAGGAAAGTGAGCTTGAAATAAAAATAATACTTTTAATGATATTTTCGTAATATAATCCAAGAATATTTTTTAATTTGGTTGTGTCCAGCTTTAGAGGTAGTCTTCAAAAGACAAAAGAAGAAAAGGCGGAACTGTACTGAAACACTGGTTTATGGTACAATTGATTGTGGTAAATTCTGGCAACACCAAACCTTTAACATCAAGATTAGCCAATGACTATAGCCCGAATCTCTTTCAACCGCTGATTTACTTCGAATGATCAGTTCTCCCAAAATGTTAAAGTCAAAGGAGTGAAAATAATGAAAGCACAAACTTTGTACATTAACTTAACTGCACGTCTTAAATTCTTTTAATATACTAATTTGATAGATAAATGAATGTTGTATTTGCAATTCCTCAAGAATGCGAAAGATAATTACCTCATAGACTCTTTCTTTGACAAATCCCAGATTTTTAAGGCAAAGTTTAAAAATGATACGTTTAAGCAAAAACTCGTGTTATTTTTGCTAACTTCTTTGCCTAAATATCTTCAATATTTTTAAAACCTAAAAACGTACAAATATTAATTTAAAAAAACAGAGTTTTTTTTATTAAAGTAAGGAGCGGAGTTGAAACTTTAAACGAACAAAAATACCTCTTTGCGGTTAATGTAACGTATTCTTCAAAAACTATTTCAAACAGATTGTTCGTGGCATTTTCCTATATTTGTAGTTCTGAAAAACGAGCGCTTAACTGAAAACTAGACTTTCTCGAGTTTTTTAGAGAGTTATAATCATGTCGCAAAAGTTAGGGATTTCATGGCTGGTAGAAGACCATTAAGAGCTTTGAGAATTATTCTTTTATTTTCTCTACGCCACTTCAGGGTTTTTCTTTTCTATTTGTTTTGCTGCGTCGATATTTTACAACTATAGGAAAATATCACGAGCCAGTTTGTTTTCAAAATATGTTGCATAAACCGCGGAAAGTTTCAACTTCGCTCTTTGCTTTCATCAAAAAACTGTTTTGTGAATGAAAGGCACGAAAAGATTCTTTTTATAAAAGGATGGATTAAGATGCGTATTTTCAAAGGTGTCTAAAGAATGGTGGTCAGGATGGCTTCATCCCTATAGAAGACACAGATAAATTCGATTTTCAGTTTATTAGAATAATGATCCCCCCCCCATCCACCCAAAATTCCATAGTTAAAATATTAATAAAAAATTGTTGAAAAAAAATACTAGATTAAAATTTTTTACTGAATGTTTCAGGCTAATTTAGACTACAACTAACGGTTTAGTTCCTAAGCAGAAAAACTGAAAAATCCTTTACAAATATTCCTAATATTAACCAATGATAAAAATATTTCAATTGAAAACACACCAGAAACAATTATAAATATGTTTCCCAAGAAAGAAGTTTCTCAAAGGAAAGCAAGGCTTTATTAGGATGAGTAGAAATAGTCATATAAAACCCTCAGCAAACAAAAATTACTGTAAATGATTAAATGAAACCCAAAACGAAGAAAATTGAAATGAATAATCAAACAAACCATAAAGATGAAGCTCTGGCCTTTAACAGGTTTAGGGAGCGGTAGCCTTACTCTTGTTTGTGGTGATTTCTGTTCGTTTTATTGTTATTCATTCTAATTTGTGTTCTTTTTTTATTCTTTTATACCAGTATCTTTATTTTTTTATGCAAGCATTCATTTCCGATTAAATCCGTTTGGATGAAATCGAAGATAGTTCAAATCAAATAGTTCAAAAGAACTTTTTTGGAAAACACTTTAAATTAATCTCATAAAAAGTTTTATAAGATTATGTTATTATCAATTCGTCTCTAGAAATTCGCTATTAAAATGAATCGCTGTTTACAATTCTTTTCCGAGGACTGTTTGATGAAATTGAACAAAAGAACCATCAAACAATTCTTTTCATTCTTTTTTAAAATGTTCTATTTGTGTTTGTTTTTTATCCATTGATGGGCTATATACTGCAGAAATAAGCTTCACATAATCCCTTATCCACCCTTGGCGTCGGCACAAAGTTTTGAGATAGCCATTTAATTCGGAACAGTCAAAAGACCCACGAAATCGCCCGCTTTGGGCGGGGACATAACCCACGGACAA
The DNA here is from genome assembly GCF_032884065.1 of Artemia franciscana. Lineage (NCBI taxonomy): Eukaryota > Metazoa > Arthropoda > Branchiopoda > Anostraca > Artemiidae > Artemia > Artemia franciscana. Next base: position 21,419,673 of record NC_088876.1, on the reverse strand, counting down.
AGGACATTTTTAAAGACAGTACCGGGGACATGATGAAAATTATGCAAATGACCCTTTTGTCCTAAATATACTTCTATAGAAAACGCGGGCATGTTGGCCCCTGTTAAGTCGAAATTATGCAAGGATTTTCTTTCTATATGATTGGAGGCCAAAAAACTGATCCGTAGAAATGTTGTGTGAAACTGAGATAAATCTTAAACGATACTGCACAAGTCAAGTCCAATTTGTGGACTGGGATGATCATCAATGTCACAATCAGTAAATGAAGTCTAAAACGAACAGAAATTGAAATTGATAATCGCATTAATCTTAAAACGATCACAAATTATAAAAAATGAGAGCTGAGCCGCCAACCCCCAAAAAACACCAAAAAGCACATGTACCATTTGCGTTTTACTGAAAACGATGTGTTTTGAATACGTATTATTTTGAATCATAGTCATGAAAAAGAACATACAATTTGACATTCATGTAAATCAAGTTTACATGAAACAAAAAAAAACATTTTTCGAATGAATACATGTACGATAGTCAATCTAATTTTACTATTTTTAAAGGACACTTCTTGCAGCAATATCTTTCCTTTTACATACATTCTAATCCACAGAAAATTCATATCCAAATAAAACTTTTAAAACATCAATTGGAAGTTTTTGAAGTAATCTGTTTGGTTTGTAGTAATACAGATTCGACTAGGTCCTTCACTGTTTTTGGTAATGATCAACAATCTTGCTAATGAATCAGCCGATAAATGGCAGTTTGTGGATGACATGCCATTGCCAAAAAAGCTGCAGAAGAAATATTAAGAGCAGTGCAATGGAAATTCTTGAAGACGTTGCAAGTGAAGCAGCCAAGTCAAAAATGAAAGTGAATTCTCAGAATCTGACATTATGACCCTCAGTTTTGTTAAATCAATGACAATGACGTGTGATTTAAACTCGGAGGCCCACATTCGTTCTATTAATAAACAGTCTTGTGCATCTCTGTCTCTCCTTAAGCTATTTGCTAAATTTTCTTGCCCAAAAGCACATATCTTCCGTCTTTACATATCTTTTATCCGTTCACTGCTTGAGTATGCTTGCCTGGTATGGCATTTTTACCTTACGGTGGATCAGTCTGATAAGCTAGGGATTATCCAGAAGAGAGTCTGGAGAATTATTTACGGTCAGGGCAGAGTGTCTTACGTTCTCCTCCTCAAGAAATTCCGCCTCCCTACCTTGGCAGCCCGATGTGTTACTCTTTGCAATAATTTCGAGAATAATCTGCGTCTCAACCCATTTTTTCAATATCTACTCCCAGCCCCTTATAGCCCACCAAAGCTCCGTTTAACTAGATCAAAAGCGCAAAAAAATCCGGTTCTAAATCCTATCAATGAAAGAACGTTTGTTGAAATCCTAAATAAATGAAAACTGTACTCTTATATTATAATTTTGTTTGTTAGCGTTTTGAAATGACAGGCCAGTCGGGGTCATTGTTTTATGTTTTTATATTCTGCCTGACCAAAAATGACAACTTTGGCTGTTTAATGCTGTTGCAGTTTAATGTGTTAAAATTAATTTAATTTAATATTTTAAATTAACTATTTTTTCAGTGCTATTCTTTTTTTAGCTCTATTTAATCCAAAAATATTGAAAACTTATGGATAAATAAAGCCTTTAAGGCATCAACTGACGTATTTCAAATCAATCTGTTTATTTTTCCGTAAAGTGTAAATGGTGTTCATGCCTTTAAGAGGTTTAAAGGAGTGACAGCCAATCATTATTTGTGATAGTTTCCGTTCTTTGAAGTTTAACTCTTTTATTTTTTTTCGCTTTAGGTTTAACTTGTTCTTTCACAGTAATTGTAAATCGTTTTAGGTTTACTTTCCTTTGAAAAACTTTTTGATCGTTTTTGCATAAGAGATTATAATTTTGAGGCGTGCTCGTTCAAAACATGTAATTCAGTTGAGGCTTTTTCTGTGCACTTTTCTGATTTTGTTCTATTTATTTTGTTTTGAGGGATATTGTGAGCAAATCCTAACTTTAGTGATGCATTCGGAGTTTACAGCTAGAAGTGGTTGTAAAACTTGTTACAAGAATCAGAGACATGTTCTCACAATGAATAATGGACATAAAACACGGAGGGAAATACCATAATCTGCCAAATATAAGAAAATTGTCCAAAGGAATTAGTTCTAAAGCTATCTTATTTTGTCTCTAAGCACAACTGAGTTAGCTGTGTGGGTACTAATTCATTTATGTCCAGTCTCTGATGTTAGTTTATTTATTGTTTCCTACGTCAATATCGGGATGAGGAACCACCTGCATCCTTGGATAATTTTCATAGCAGGTGATTAAGGGGCACTGATTGATTGGTCGTTCATTTAACCGGTCCTCACATTGTTCTTCTCAACTCTTAATTTCATAGGTTGTCTATTGGTTGTTCAAAGAAGAATCGCTGGTATACTGACAGTTAGAGAGAGGAAGGCAGAATGGGTAGGGGGTGTAGAAAATGAGCATTGAATTAATGCCATTTTCTTTCTTTTTATTTGTAATTGGGCTGAAATTCTGCCACTACCTATTGCTAAACCTTAATAAAGAAAACAACAAGTGTGAACTTGTTTAATTCTTACTTTCAAGATGTGTGAACTTGCTTAATTCTTACTTTCAAGATGCCCCGCACTACTTCACAGTGGCTTGACTTCGGAATTTAACATGTTGCATATTACACGACAGCGTCAGGGTTGCCATCCGGTGAAAAAATCATTAGATTTAAGGGATTTTTTGGTTGATTGATTTTGTGATTTTCTTCAATAGTCTAGTGATTTATATACTGATTTATGGATTTTCTTAGGCAATATAAAAAACAACTAGAAATAGTGATAAATGACTAGGGGTGGCAACCCTCAGAATTTAGCGACATACATAGAATCTCTCGGCTTACCGCTGTGCCATAATAGACTGTTTGATAACAGAGAGCGGTAAGAAAAAAAAATAACTTGTTTCAATGACAATAAATCTCCATTGAAACACTCCTTATGAGAAATCTTTCTGGAACAGAAATTTTTCAAGCCTGATCAACACAAAAAGGTGATTTCCTTACCGCTTTAAAAATATATGAATCCAAATGTACATTCAGATAATAATTGCTTGTCCGACTATTTACCGTTCGTTCTATGGAAATGGTAGGCTTTGATTTTCTGTCGTTCACTTAAAGGTGTCCTGGAACATTATTCTTCTTCTGAAAGCCATTTCTGTTCTTTGTGCCTTGCTTTCAAATATTGCTTCTAAAGAGAATAGAGAGTTTAATAAAGCAAGAGCTATTCATTCATGAAAATCATGCTAGCATTGTTGCCCATTGTTTTGGGCTCAGAAACGGGGAACTTTGTGATTAGAACTTTTTTGAAAAGGTACTGTAAACAGACTGCTTAAAAAAGAAGCTTTTCAACAAAAGAGTATTAATTTGAGTGCTTTGGCTTGGAAGTTCTGTATGCTAGACAGATTGTGTGTCTTTTGATGGAGGAAGAGCTCCTTGCAGATAACAATCCTAGCACTAGAAAGAAAGTGTTCGGGGAAATTCATTCTATTCAGGATGTATATCCTCGGGCGAAGCCACTAACGATTAGAATTAAAGTTTAATGAAGCATAATAAGTGACGGGATTATCATTTTGTTGCTGAAAAGCCGGCTTTTCTATAATATTCGACTGTTTTAGTTCGACTGTTCTTCTATCGTCACTATCACGCCTATTGGTGTGACATATCAAAAAGTCTCAGATGATTGCCAAGAACAGTTTGCTAAGCTGATTTCAAAGGGAGGATCAATTGGGCTGCGTAGATCCTGAAGATTGAAGTGTGATTGGGCATATGTTGTCCTGCTGATCCTGCTTTGGAGAAAAACATAGCAAACGGATTTTACCAATCATCTAAGAAGTAAGAAAATTGTAAATAAAACATCTAGGTGTGACAGTAACGATATGGGGCCAAATCAAAGACGTCAGGTCCCCGGAAGAGACTAAAATCAATAAAAATGACTCAGTGTGTTTGGCAATGTGCTTGACAGGGTGTAGAATACCAGTCACCTAAATTGAGGCTGAAAGAGCAGGTAAATTTAAAGACAGATAATTCTGTTAAAGCTAAGTGCAAGGAATTATTGTTATATTTGGTAATAAACCTTTTTATTTATTTATTTTCTTTCACTTTATGCTAAACTGTAGATGCCCGTAATTTTCACAAATATGACTGCTGCTGGTTAGTGAGAATAGTGATTATTATCAACAAGAGCTCCCGATCTTGTGGTTCAAGAATAAGTGTACTACTTCTTTTGAAATCCTTTCCAGAAACAGCTCCCCCCCCCAAAAAAAAAAAACACTTTCTCCTCCGCCCCTGTTTTAAAGCTTCAACTTTGAAACGTTCTGACTTTTCGACACCCCTGCTACCTGTTCATTTAAAACCAGCTGTTTTTGTTTTAACAAGAATCCCTTACGACAAATTTAACGGTATATACGTTGTATCAAATTTATTAAAGTATAAGCAGTTTTTTCAAAATCAATTGATCAAAATGTGCAAATTTTTCATTTAATATTATATATTCAATCAATAATACACATATATCTCTTATATTTATAGATATACATTTATATGTAATTCTTTCATTTCCCTCAATGAACAATAAGGGGAATATTTACCAGTAAATAAAATTATGTAGCGATTTTAAGGGAAATTTAAAGCAACCCTTCAGAACGACAACAATTTTTACAAAGAAACAGAAAAAAATTTCCGATTGTTTCATAGAAGAGAATAAGTTTTTAGTACAGTTAATTTTATGTTTTCATCTCTTAAAGCTTATAATTTTATTCATATTATCGAAGCCATTTAATTTCTTACCATTTTTTTTTAAATAAATACCCATCAGTTAAAGTACTGTGACATGTACTTTAAGTTATTGGTGTCACTGTAATGCTAATAACGAAGAATTTTTTTTTAATCTGTTTGCTGGGATTTTTACTTCTAACGCTTCTTTTCAATTTCTCGCCTCAATTTTCTCTATAAGCCCTTCTCCCTGATTAATGGCAACTTTTTTTCTCAGTGAACTATTCCTATCTTTCTCCATTTTCTCATCTTTCTATTTACATGGTTTCAAGAAAGCAGGACGCAGCTGGTGAAAAGATTTGTTGTATTGAAGATATGTCTATTTACTTTGACCGCAAGAAATGGATATCTCTCTTTTATGGTCTAATGTGCCTGTAGGAGGGTCTGGGTAATCAGATGCTGTTTTAAAGGGAGATAAAGAATTTATAAAGGAGATTCAGCTGGAACCAAATCGATTAAGGAAAAGTGTATTGCAGAAGTTGTAAAACAAAACAAAGAGGGTAGAGTATGGATAATAGCAGTTTTTCTTAACGTTGCTATTAATTACAAAATCTCAGATCAGATTTTGGAACTACTAAATTTTGACAATGGGAAACAAGTTTAATCAAAGTGGCTTCTAATTCCGGATCCTGTCAGTAATGAACTTATTAAAGTCAGTTAGTGTTGCCGTAGTTTGTGAAACACTTAACCAGAAAAGGTGCTTTAAGATATCCTAAGAAGTGGTGGTTTATCCCACAATCGCCTTCTCTCAAATTTTAGTGCCTCATATGTGCTCACTGGTATTGTGGTTTGTTGCCTGCAACTCCTTGAAATTCTGACGCTCAAAGAAGTAGATTGAGCCTTATCTACTTAAAGCTTTGTGTGGAACATTTTCCTTGTTTTCATCTAACTCTGAACTTGATTAGTTAGCTTCCAAAACCTAATCAAAAGTTTGCTTATTAGAATTTTAGCGCTAATTAGCTTCAAAATTAGAATACTTAGACAAAACTAATTTTTCCACCTAATTTCAAATGTATATTTTTTTTATACCAAGTTTTTGAAATGAATCTTTGAAATTTATTTTCTTGAAATCTTTGAAATTTTAATTTGAAGAAAGATTCAAATTGAAATTTGAATCTTTATTCTTTCCGAGAAGGTCAAGGGATGCTTCTGGAGATTCTGGTATGGGTACCATGACCCTTTCTTGTGTTTCATATATTGCTGACAAAAACACACCCCCAAGCAATCCCCTACATCTTAGCAAAAAAGTGGTCCCGAATAAGAGTGCCTTAAAGGAGAACAAGGCCAAAATACCTTTTCTGGAAAAATGGTTTTCTTTCAGAGCTTTTCTGGGGTGCGAATATAATCCCAGTCTATAGTATAATGATGCTAACAATAGCTTTCAACTTCCAAATACCCTGTAAATCGTCATGATTTCAGCCACAGTTTGGTTCATTAAAGCTGGCTGATGAAGTTATGGTGAGCAAAGGGGTCATTGATTTAGTTAACTGATCGGAAACCCTGTGGGCAGTGGAAGATTCTGATCAAGAACACGTCTGGGAAGTCATCAAAACAAAAAATCATAATGTAGCACATTCAAACCTTGCACAAAACGTGGATACTGATCACCCATAGAAAAGAAATGAGAGAGGCCGCGCGATCTTCCAACTCTACAAACTAAGTGGCTTACAGAAACCAACAATACAAAACCATTGACAAAGAAATGAGATAGAGTGACTGGATAAGCGTAAGTATCTGGATAAAAATTATCTAAAGCACAAGAAGCTGTAAAAAGAGGAAACATCCGCATCCTTTATGAAATTAAGGTATTATTATACTAAGAAACCAACCTGTAAGAGCCACCTATATGAGACCTTTGGAATGTAGTAACAGATCTTGTAGCTACCAAGGAAGGAAGGGCGCCGCAATTTGAAAATGACATTAACCATTCCCTACCTAAGGATTGACTTGGATCCAACAAAAACCCTCTTTTCATGCTTAATATTAGCTCAGATTCGCCTACAGTTGAGGCAATCCTTGAAGCTTCCATTGAACTCCAAAACAAAGAGGCACCTTGGGATCCTGGGATGTCTGGGAAATCACTACTTAAATGATTAGACATTTTGTTCTGTGGTTGAGGTCCAAATAGGTGGCTCTCTTTCTGGCCATGTTGTCTCCTCGGGTAAGGTCTCACGAGAAGTGATACTGAAAACTGCGATCCGACTCATTAAAAAGGTTAACTCAACAAATGACGAACGATAAGTTTTCTCTCTACACTAGGGAAGTCATTGTCTCCCATTATTCTCAGATGTATCCCCTCAGAACTGATAAGCTCAGATATAAACAGTACGGCTTCAGACATGACCAGCCCTGTTCAGACCTTAATTTCACGGAACGGAACGGAACTGTAGAGTTTCGTAGTGGATGGTTTAAATTCTACCTTATGCACATTGACTTCGAAAAACTATTTGACTCTCTCCACCAAAAAAGTTTTTGAAAAGGACATTCGCATTGTGGTTCTTCATCAAAGATTATGAAAATAATCATCCCTATGCATCTCGATACTAAGGCTTATTTCGTATTATCTGAAGGCTGATCAACCAGCCTCTTATAAGAAATATCATCTGCCATTGGTAATGGTAAGGACACAGCATCTGGATGAGGGACCTTGGGGCCCCAAAGGCAACATGCAGGATTGAGAGCAGTGGTTGATGTAAGAACACCTTGCGACGCAAATGCAACTTATACCTCCGTAGTATTTTCATGACCTCACAGCTCGAAAAGGAGGATATGCTGACGACAGCAAGATGTCGATAAGACTGGAGATTCTTTTGTATAACTTGGGAGTCTCTAGATGCACAAGAGGGACTTATATATTTCCTAATGTATAAATCAAATTTTCATAAACGTTTTTAATATAACTTAAAAGTCTAAAATTGAAATGGGTATTCTAACTCAAAACTGAGAAACTATTATCATATACTGGAGTGGGACAAGGAATGGACCTCATTATCATTATACCAGATAGTAGGTTACAAGTTGATATTTACAACGTAAGATGCATGCCACATATGTCTTTTTTTAATGGATCCGGAGATGTGTCTTTTATTGTCATACAGTGTTTTTATTTGCAAAAAAAATTAAAAGAAATAAATTGAAATCTGTAACTAATGTAAAATGTGTATTATTAAAAATTAGAAAAAGAAACAAAATCCTTTACAAATTTCTTTTTCGTCCATAAAGTACATGATTTTAAATTCGAATCTTCCAAATATGATTCTATGTTTTGTAGTTATATCCATGTTTGCCGGGATTTCGAATGACAATCTTAATGACAAAATTTGCCCTTTTCAAGATTTTTTTCCTTTCTTTTTAGTAATATAGCCTGTTCTTTTATAGGAACAGTCAATATTGGAATGCCATGAACCGATTTTAGACACCTTCTAGACAAAATTACGAACTAATTTTCGTGGACAGTCAGATACCACTGGACCTTAGGCGAATGACTTGACCTAATAATAAATACATCCCTAGGCTCACCTATTTTTCAGTAAATATAGCAGGTTAAAAAGGGATTCATTTTTCAATAGAAACATATATCAGAAAAACTATTCCTAGCCCACACTTTTCAGATATATTGCTGTATCAAGATGACTGAGACACATTAGGAGTGTAAACCTTTACTGAAAATCTGTAAAATTTTGAATGTAAGTCTCAGAGCGGGAAACACGCCACCTAATATTAATGCAATGCGGATCAGTTTTATTTTGTAACCTATATTGGATTCTGGAAGCCTAAGTGGGGCACGGGTTTATGGAATTTATGATGCTTTGTCCACTAGAAACGGGAATCAGAAAAATTAGGCTCATAATACCAGAAAGTGTAATTCGGATAATTTTTATATAGTAGAACGTGTTTCTAAGAACTTCGGAAATCTAATATATATGGATTTCTGAAGTGTTTAAAGTTAATTTATGTCTTACCTTAAACCAGCCAAGTTCTTGTCTCATGTTTGCTTTGTATAATAAATACATAGTTTATAGAAAAGAGACTCTTTTAGTATCTCCTTTTACGACAACCCGTAGCTCTGAACAATTCGGCAACATGCTTACCAGAACACGCATATCAATATTACATGTTTATCAATGTAAACCCAGACATCACCAGAAAGGAGAGTAAAGGTTTGCAAGAGAAATCGGCCCCTTCTCAGCAGCTATAATTTGATACAGCATGACCAACAACCATACACTATATAGTTCAGCTTATAAGCCAGAAAAATTCGAATGATGAAAATTCCACCGAACATAGTACTCCTTTCCCACAAAAATTAATTCCTCAACTTAATTGCCACAATATTTATCACACTTTGCATGCAAAGAAATAAGCTGGAATGGCCTGAAATATTTTTTTTGTCGTAATCATGTCTGAACGCCTCTCTTAAAGAGCTTGTTTAGACGAGATATCTTTCCTTCAATATTTGAAACAAAAGTTTTTATGTTTCGTGGCATGAACACTGAAAGCCTTTCAAAAGTTTTCCGTATTGCAATCTGACCAGGCGAGAAATATCCAATATTCCCTCTAATCACAAAGATCTTTGATCCTGCTGTTTTCCCATGGAATGTGAATTGACAATAAGAACATTGATTTATCATCCTGTTTAATATGTTAAGAGAAAAATATAATTTATGAAAGAGAGAGTGGATATGCGGACCGACTGTTTAAGGACGGTTTGCGCACAGAAGTAATTTAATTGAAAATTGAAAGTTCTAGTTCCTTGCTTAAATGTTAAAAAGTTATTGATGGGCATCTAACCCCCCCCCCATCTACTCTCTTTTCCCAAATACATCCAATCAAAATTTGGAGGTAGACATTTTATTCGAAATTGTCCAACGATCAGATAGCAAAACTTTGGGGTCAACACAACCCCTGAGAGCCGGGGGGAAGTGTTGTAAAATATGCCTCAGGGGCAAATGAGGTTCTTATGGAAGAGGTGGTCGTATGGGCTCCGGAAAGGACCCAAATGATTATAAATTGAAATTTTCCCCTCCCGTTTTAAGAGTCAAAAGTGATCAGATTGCTACTAGACCCCCCCCCCCTCACGACCTTTTCCCCCAAATGCATCTGATAAAAATTTTGAGACAGTCATCTCGTTCCAAAAATATCAAAGATCTTATAACAAAAACTCTAAGGTTTGCACCCCCCCCCCTCTAGGGTTCGGGGGCAAGTGTTGTAAATTATGCCCAAGGGGCAAATAAGGTTTTTATGGGAGAGGTGGTCACATAAACTTCGAGGGGACTCATTCGACTGAAAATTCAAAGCTCTAATTACCTTTGTCATAAGGGAGAGGAGGAAAACTAGCCCCTCCTCATTACAAAAATCATGGGAGCTGACTCCTGGTCTTCCCTCCATGAACCACCCCCACGAAAAAAATTAAAACTCCTTTTTGTCCCAAAAATCATGGTAGCTGACCCCTGGCCTCCCTCCATGGCGATCCCCCCCAAAAAAAAAATATTAACCGCATTTTATTCCAAAAATCTTGGAAGTTGACCCCTTGCCCTCCCTTCATGGCCTGACTTTCCCACCAAAAAAAACAATCAAAACATATCAATTATACTTTGTCCTGAAAATCATGGAAACTCACCACCCTCCTCCTCCGTTCATGGCCCGATCCCGACCTCCCAAGAAAAAACTTGATAGCGATATTTTATCCAAAAAATGATGGGAGATGACCCCTGGTCAGCCCTTCATGTCTCAACCACTCTCCGTCCAAAAAAAGATTTATTAACGATATGTTATTCCAATAATCATGGGATCTGACCTTGGCCCTCCCTAGACGGTCCCACCCTCTCCCCTCCCCCAAGAAAAACTTATTAAGGATATTTTAGTCCAAAAATTGAGGGAGCTGACCCTGGGCCCTACACCCCCTCCGGCCACGAAAAAAAACAAATATCATGGGAGCTGACCTCCACCCTCCCTCCATGGTCCCCCACACACACAAAGAAAAACTTATTAAAGATATTTTATTCCAGGCTAAAAAGCATAAAGTCTACTGCGTATTTGGCGCTTTACTAAAACGAATTATGTTTCAAACATTTTCTTCTGTAATTGTTACAACACTGAAAATAAAATGAAAATTGTAGTGAAATTAATTCTTTAGCTGATGAGCTTTCAGCAATTAATATCATTATATATCAAATATTTAATTTAATCTTATTAGTTCTTGCCAAGACGCTTTCCAGACACATATAGTTATAGTTTTATATGAATTGCTGATAAGAATAAATGAAACCCAAATTGAACAAAAATTAAATAAACAATGATAGGTAACAAACATAAAATATGTAGTAATATTAATTGATAAATAAATCTAAAAGCGAGTGAAACTTAAATTGGAAATGCAAATCAAGCTTGAAAACGAATTATATCGCAAATATTTTCTTTTCCAGTTATTACAGCATTGAAAATGAAAATAAAGCTTACACTGAAATAAAATCTCTAAAACCGATTATCTTTTATCAATAAATATCATTATCTATCAAATATTCAGTTTGATTTTATTTGTACTTTCCAAGACTGTTCAAAACACATATAGTTTTCGGTAAAGCACCAATGACGTAGGAAATGCTTGCAAGATTGATACAACTATTATGTACAATATGGTACATACTAGTTCACGCGGTAGTGAAAGTCAGGATGATGTCAAAGATGGGAAAAATCAAGGTACCGCTGCTAAGTTAATAAATAAAAAATTCACATAATTTATAATGTATACTTTTCTTTGACCTGTTGCCATATATAGTTCAAATGTTTTTGACCTGGTAAATTTAATCGGGGTGGTGACCTGGGGATTTATGAATTATCTTTCAAATAAGTATGTTCTTCATTTTTAATAGGTCTATTTGTCAATCTAACGGTAAGAGGAGAATCATTTGTTGTGTACTATAGACTTAAACGTTTTTCTTAAATGTAGTTTAAGGTTTGGAAATTATGTCTTTGAGGATGACAACCTCCTCCCTCCACAACCCTCCAGGGCAAATGTTGTGATTTGTGCCCGGGGCGCATATAAGGTTTTTGTTGCCGCAAAAACTTCAAAAGGGCTCGTATTGGAAACTGAGAGGGCTAGTGTCCTTATTAATAGTCGAAGGTGATCAGAGGGTAAATGCCGCGCCTCCCCACACCTATCATTTCCACAAACACTTCCGATCAACATTTTGATAAAGTTGTTTTGTTTAACATAGTTGAAAGGTCTGGGGATTATGTCTTTGAGGATGACATCCCCCCATAGCCCTCAGGACAAGAGTAGTGATGCCTCGCTGGTTTTGACAACACACATACCCTTGCATTCCATAACAGCCCTATCTCGTCATTCCGACAACAGCCCTGCTTTTAAGGACATCAGGTCTGGCAATTATGTCATTGAGGATGACAGCCCTCAGGACAAGATTTGTGATGCCTCACTAGTTTTGACAACACACATACCCTTGCACTCCATAACAGTCCTGTCCCGTCACAATACGCCTATGGTTTTTCGGTAATTCTAAATCAGTTGACAATCTCAGAATTTTCACACAATAGCTTTATGGCATTCTTTTGGCTAGAATCTGTATTTTGCTGCTTTTTGTTCGTGGAATTATTTTCGTGCTGAATTTTGTTCGCAAAACTTGTCGTATGTTGATTTTTCTCTTCGTGAAAATTGTACACTGATATTTCTCCTCATGAGACTGATTTTGTTCATGGAACTTGTTGTGAGCTGATTGTTATTCGTGAAACTTGTTGCGTGCTGATTTTGTTTGTAAAACTTGCTACACGTTGTTTTTTCTCTTCATGAAGCTTGTACACTGAATTTTTCTCCTCGTGAAACTGTCTATAAAAATGGCTGTGCGCTAATTTTGCTGGTGGAACTTGTTACGTTCTGATTTTTGTTCACGAAACTTGTTGCTTGTCTATTTTTCTCTTCATGAAACTTGTACGTTGATTTTGTACCTCGTGAAGCTGATTTCTTATGGAAATCGTTATGTGTTGATTGTGATTCATGGAACCTATTCCGTGCTGATTTTTGTTCTTGGAGTTTGTTGCGTGCTGATTTTTGTTCGCGAAACTTGTTGCATGTTGGTTTTTCTCTTTAAAAAACTTGTTTCATGTTGATTTTTCTCTTCATGAAACTTGTACATGGATTTTTCTCATCGAGAAGATTATTTTGTTCTTGGAAGTTGTTGAGAGCTTATTTTAGTTCGTGGAACCTGTTGCATGCTGTTTTTGTTCCCAAAACTTGTCTGTTGACTTCTATCCTCGTGAAACCGATTTTGTTCACGGAACTTGTTGCGTGCTGGTTTATGTTCGTGGAGCTTGTTTCGTGTTGATTTTTGTTTGCGAAACTTGTTGCTTGTTGATTTTTCTCTTCGTGAAACTTGTACATTGTTTTTTATTGATTGTGATCCGTGATTCGTTGATATTTTATTGATTGTGATTCGTGGAACTTCTTGTGTGCTGATTTTTGTTCGTGAAACTTGTTGCATATTGATTTTTCCCTTCGAGGAACTTGTAGACTGATTTTTTCTCTTCATGTAACTGATTTTGCTCATGGAACTTGATGTGTGCTGATTTTTGTTCGTGGAAATGTTGTGTGCTGGTTTTTGTTCGCAAAACTAGTTGCATGTTGATTTTTCTCTTTGCAAAACTTGTTTCTTGTTGATTTTTCTCTTCGTAAAACTTGTACATTGATTTTTCTCATCGAGAAAATTATTTTGTTCCTGGAACTTGTCACGGGCTGATTTTTTATCATGGAGCTAGTTGCGCGCTGATTTTTGTTCGTGAAACTTGCTGCATGTTGATTTTTCTCTTCATGAAAATCGTACGTTGATTTTTCTCCTCGTGAAACTGATTTGTGCATGAAACTTGTTGCTTGCTTGTTTTGGTTCGTGAAACTCGCTGCGTGATGATCTTTCTCTTTGTGAAACTTGTACATTGATTTTTCTCCTCGTGAAACTGATTTTGTTCATGGAACTTGTTGCGAAAGATTTTTTTTCGTGAAACTTGTTGCATGTCGATCTTCTCTTTGTGAGACTTGTACATTGATTTTTCTCCTCTTGAAACTGATTTCGCTCATTTAACTTGTTGCGTAATAATTTTTGTTTGTGGAAGTTGTTGCGTGCTTATTTTTGTTCGTGAAACTTGTTGCATGTTTATTTTATCTTCGTGAGACTTATACATTGATTTTTCTCCTTGTTTAACTGATTTTGTCCATGGAACTTGTTGCGTGCTGATTTTTGTCCGTGGAACTTGATATGTTCTGATTTCTGTTCGTGAAACTTCTTACATGTTTATTTGTCTCTTCATGAGGTTTGTACATTGATTTTTTTTCACTGTGAAGCTTATTGTTTTCATGGAACTTGCCATATCCTGATTTTTATTCGTGAAACTTGTTGAGTGCTTATTTATGTTCATGAGACTTGTTGCATGTTGATTGTTTCTCTTCGTGAAATTTGTACATGGGTTTTTCTCCTCGTGAACCTAATGTTGTTCATGGGAGCTGTTACGCACTTATTTTTGTTCGTGAAACTCGTTGCGTGCTGATTTTTATTGCTCGTGGAGCTTGTTGCGTCCTGATTTGTCTTTTTGAAACTTGTTGCATTTTGATTTTTCTCCTCGTCAATTTGATTTTTGTTCATGAAACTTGTCGCCTGCTGAATTTTTTTCTGGAACTTGTTGCGTGCTGATTATTGTTCGTGAAACTAGCAGCATATTGATTTTTTCTTCGTGAAACATTCACTCTCGTGTAACTAATTTTATTCATGGGACTTTTATCAGGTTAGGCTAGATTTGGGGGACTGTACGAAGCGTAGTGGTAGCTATACCTAACCTACCATGTTTAGGTTATGTGTAGTTTCCGTGGTGTAAAATCAGTTTCACGAGGAAAAAAATCTCGATGCAACAAGTTTCACGAACAAAAATCAGCAAGCAACAATTTCAATAAAGAAAAATCAGCACACAGCGAGTTCCATGAACAAAATCAGTTTCACGAAGAGAAAAATCAACATGCAACAAAATCAACATGCCGTTTCGCGAACAAAAATCAGCACGCAACAAACTCCACGAACAAAAATCAGCATGCAATAAGTTCAACGGATAACAATCAACACGTAAAGATTTCTATGAAATAAAATCAGTTTCACGAGTTAAAAAATCAATGTAAATGTTCCACGAAAAAAAAATCAACAAACAACAAGTTCCGTGGACGAAAATCAGCACGCAACAAGTTCCATCAGCAAAATCAGCACAGAGAAAGTTCCATAATCAAAATTAACTTCACGAGGAGAAAAATTATGTTTCATGAAGAGAAAAAACAACATGTAACAAGTTTCAAATCCAAAAATTGGCATGCAGCAAGTTCCACGAACTACAATCAGCTCGCAATAACTTCCATGAACAAAACTAGTTTCACGAGCATAAATATCAATTTGCAAGTTACACGAGGAGAAAAATGAACATATAACAAGTTTCACGAACAAAATTAAACACGAAAATAATTCCACGAACAAAAATCAGCTCCGAACATGTTCCATGAACAAAATCGGTTTCACGAAGAGAAAAATCAATGTACAATTTTCACGGAGAGAAAAAAATCAGCATGCAGGAAGTTTAACAAACGAAATCAGAACGCATCAAGTTTCACGAATAAAAACATATCCATGAGGAGAAAAATCAATGTACAAGTTTCATGAAGAGAAAAATGAACATGCAACAGGTTTCACAGACAAAAATCAGCACTCAACAAACTCCACGAACAAAAATCAGCACACAATTTAAGTTCAACGGACAACAATCAACACGTAAAGATTCCATGAAATAAAATCAGTTTCACGAGGTAAAAAATCAATGTAAAAGTTTCACAAAGAAAAAATCAACAAACAACAAGTCCCGTGGACAAAAATCAGCACGCAACAAGTTCCATCAGAAAAATCAGCACAGAGAAAGTTCCATGATCAAAATTAATTTCACGAGGAGAAAAATTAAGTTTCATGAAGAGAAAAAACAACATGTAACAAGTTTCAAATCCAAAAATTGGCATGCAGCAAGTTCCACGGACAACCATCAGCTCACAATAACTTCCATAAACAAAATTAGTTTCACGAGCATAAATATCAATTTGCAAATTACACGAGGAGAAAAATGAACATATAACAAGTTTCACGAACAAAATTCAACACGAAAATAATTCCACGAACAAAAATCAGCTCGGAACATGTTCCATGAACAAAATCGGTTTCACGAAGAGAAAAATCATTGTACAATTTTCACAGAGAGAAAAAAAAAATCAGCATGCAAGAAGTTTAACGAACAAAATCAGAACGCATCGAGTTCCACGAATAAAAACATATTCACGAGGAGAAAAATCAATGTACAAGTTTCATGAAGAGAAAAATGAACATGCAACAGGTTTCACAGACAAAAATTAGCACTCAACAAGTCCCAAGAATAAAGTCAGTTTTACGAGGAGAAAAAGTTAATGTATAAGTTTCAAGAGGAGAAAAATCGAGATGAAAAAATGTTTGTGGAAAACTGGAAAGGAGTCACAAATTAGAAATTAAATTTTCTTTATTAAGAGTCAAAATTAATTGGCAGGCTGCCAACAATGGGTTGACACAAATATTTTTCCATGGTTTCTCCCTATTCTGCTCTTTTTGCTTTGGTCTCCTTATAATTACTTTATAGTAAAAAAAATCCATGGGGCCAAGGCCCCACTGCCGGTGCTCATGTTATTTTATCTGCACTTTTAAAAAAACAAGATGTAGATGTTTATCCTTATCAATAATATCAATTAATATATTCAATTTTATATTGAAATAATATAGAAGCAAATCGTATTATCCAACAAGTCACACAAGACTACGTCACCCTCACCTGTAAATATTAGACGATGATCAGTTTTATTTTTTAAAGCAGGACTTCCTCGCTTTACTAACGGACTCTAACAAACCCTATTACGTAACAAGCAAACCCTACGATGGCATCAAAAGAAATCATGATTTGGTAGAACCCCTAAAGGCTTCTCCGTCCACCCTTAGGTTTTTTAAACAGCCAAAGAAATGCTGATGTTTCCAGGGGGCCCTGAAGGTTTTTAAAGATAGCTCAGAGAATTTCTGATTTGACAGGGTCTCTTAGGTTTTTTAAACACTCTAAGATACCATGACGCAACAGTCACAGAAATCCTGATTTGGTGGCCCCCTGTAGGTTTTTCTGTACACCCTTAGTTTCTTAACCATAACAATCAAGGAAATCCTTATTTGGTTTTTAGAGAATATTCAAGCTAATTCTGATTTATCGGCCCTCATAGGTTTTTATGACACTTGGTATTAACCAAGCGATATATATTGCAATCGCAAATTCTATCGGTCTGTCTGTCGGTCTGTCGTTCCCGGTTTTGCTACTTTAGGCACTTCCAGGTAAGTTAGGACGATGAAATTTGCCAGGCGTATCAGGGACTGGACTAGATTAAGTTATAAATAGTCTTTTCTCAGATTTGACCATCTGGGGGAGGGGGTCGTTAATTTTGAAAAATAGAGAAAAATGAAGTATTTTTAACTTACGAACGGTTGATCAGATCTTAATGAAATTTGATGTTTGGAAGGATATCCTGTCTCAGAGCTGTTATTTTAAATCCCGACCAGATCTGGTGACATTCAGGGGATTTGGGAGGGGGAAACCTAAAATCTTGAAAAACACTAGGAGTGGAGGGATCGGGATAAAACTTGGTGGGAAGAATCAGCATAAGTCCTAGATACATGATTGACATAACCGGAACGGATCCGCTTTCTTTGAGGTAGTTGGAGGGGGTTAATTCTGAAAAATTAGAAAAAATGAGGTATTCTTAACTTACGAACGGGTGATCGGATCTCAATGAAATTTTATATTTAGAAGGATATCGTGTCTCAAAGCTTTTATTTTTAGTCCCGAACGGATCTGGTGACATTGGGGGGGAGTTCCCCCCAAACTCCCCCCCAGTGTCACCAGTGGAGAGGGGCAATTAACCCCCCCCCCTCCAACTACCTCAAAGAGAGCAGATCCGTTCCGGTTGTGTCAATCATGTATCTAGGACTTGTGATGATTCTTCCCACATGGTGGGAAAAATAAGCAGAAGTCTTGGATACGTGATTGACATAATTGGAACGGATCTGCTCTATTGGGGGGGGGGGTTAATTCTGAAAAATTACAAAAAAAGGACGTATGTTTAACTTACAAAGGAGTGATCGGATCTTCATGAAACTTCATATTTAGAAGGACCTTTTAACTCAGATCTCTTATTTTAAATCTCAACCGGATCCACTGTCATTGGGGGGGGGCAGTTGGAGGGACCGGAAATCTTAGGAAATACTTAAAGCAGAGAGATCAGGATGAAGCTAGATGGGAAGAATAAGAACCTGTCTAAGTTACGTGACTGACACAACCGGACCGGATCTACTCTCTTTGGTGGAGTTGGGGGGGGGGGGTAGTTCGGAAAAATGAGGCATTTGTAACTTACGAACGGGGACCAGATCTTAATGAAATTTGATATTTAGAAGAATCTCGTGCTTTAAGGCTCTTATGTCTCAGATGCTCCATTTTCGACTCGAATTGGATCAGGGGGCATAAGGGATTGGAGGAGGGGAACAGAAATCTTGGAAAACACTTAGAGTGGAGAGACCGGGATGAAACTTGACGGGAAGAATAAGCAAAAGCTCTAGATTTGTGACTGACATAATTGGAACGGATTCGTTCTCTTTGGAGGAGCTGGGGGGGTTGTTAATTTGGAAAAATCAGAAAAATTGAGGTATTTTTAACTTAAAAACGGGTGACCGTATCGTAATGAAACTTTTTATTTTGAAGGAATTCCTGTCTCAGAGCTCTTATTTAAAATCTTGACCAGATCCGTTGACATTGGGGGAAATTGGAGGGGGAAATCTTGGAAAACACTTGGAGTGCAGGAATCGGGATGAAGCTTGGTGGATAGAATAAGAAAATTTCCTTGATACGTGATTGACGTAACCGTATTGGATTTGCTCTCTTTGGGGGAGTTGGGTGAGGGGTTCAGTGATTTGGCGAGTTTGGTGCTTCTGGACGTGCAAGGACGATGAAAATTGGTTGGCGTGTCAAGGAACTGCACAAATTGACTTGATAAAGTCGTTTTCCCAGATTCGACCATCTGGGGGGCTAAAGGGAGAGGAAAAATTAGAAAAAATGAGGTATTTATAACTTGCGAGTGGGTGATCGGATCTTAATGAATTTTTCATATTTAGAAGGACATCGTGACTCAGAGTTCTTATTTTAAATCCTGAACGGTATTAAGCCTCTGATTTTCCTTTTAAATCAATGTATTGATTCTTAGAATTTTGTTAGAGCTCATACCATATGAGCTCTTCTTGCCTCGTCACAAGTGCCATATGAGCTCTTAGCTCTTGTTTCTAAGGAAAACACTCTCTATTGCTTAACAAGCAAACCATATAATGTAACATGCAAAGAAATCCTGATTTGGTGGACCTTTAAGGATTCTTCCTATACCCTGAAGGCTTTAATCATACATTCAAATGAATACTGATTTGGTTGGCCACTGAAGGCTTTTTAAACATTCAAATAAGTAATTAACACGTGTGTCATTTCGTAAAAAATCTTTATTAGGTAATATGCACCTGCATCTTTTAGAAAAAATTTCCTATTACGTAATATTCACCTGCGTCTTGCCCTGAGGGATAGCCGTTAATCCTTCCTCGTCACCTTAAGTTACTAAAGGAAGAAAAGAATAGTGGCTATGAGGACCTTCAATGAGGGGATACTACTTGGGTGGTTGTATAAACTTCAGATGGGCTTATTTGATTTAATATTGAAAGTTATTATGTCCTTTTTAAGAGTCAAAGTGATTTGAGAGTGGCCAGCCCACCCCCTCCATGCTTATCATTTCCCTTAACACCTCCAATGAAAGTTAGGAGATAATAATTTTGTTCATCGTAGTTGAAGGTTTGAGAAATTATGTATGTGAGGAGGATGCCCCTCCCCCCTATATCTCTCAGGGCAAAGGTTGTAAGTTATACCCTGGAGACTAATAAGGTTCTTATAGAAAGGATGGCCGTATATGCTTTGGACGGGACTCTTTGAGTTGGTATTCTGAAGTTATAGTGCCCTTTTTAAGGTTCAAAGTGATCAGAACGCAGCTACCCCCCACCCTCCTCTCACACACACACACACACACACACAAACACACACACACACACACACACACACACACACACACACACACACACACACACACACACACACACACACACACACACACACACACACATATATATATATATATATATATATATATATATATATATATATATATATATATATATATATATATATATATATATATATATATATATATATATATATATATATATATATATATATATATATATATATATATATATATATATATATATATATATATATATATATATATATATATATATATATATATATATATATATATATACGTCGTTTACCCCCGAGATGTATTCAATAGATATTTTGAGACATTCCTTTTATTCAAAATAGTTCAAATATCATATAGCAAGGCCTTTGAGGTTGATACAAACCACCAAAGCCAGAGGGCGAGGGTTGTAGGTTATGCACCTGGTGCATTTACGATTCTTATCAAAGGGACAGTTGTATAAACGTTTGAAGTAGCTCAATTTGTGAAAATTGGAAGTTCTACTTCTCTTTTAAGAGTCAATAGTGATGGAGGTCAAGTAGCCCTTCTCCCACCCAACTACCCCTCTTATCACCAAATGTATCTGATTGAAATTGTGCGATGGCAATTTTGTTTAAAACAGTCCAAAGAACATATAACAATGCCTCCAGTGTTGGCACAACCCCCCAGATCCCGGGGGCAAGGGCTTGAAGTTATGCCCTGGAGGCATATAAGGTTTTTTTCGGAATGAATGGTTGTATTAAATTCAGACGGGTCTCATTTGATTTTAAATTGGAAGTTATAGTGCCGTTTTTAAGATTCAAGGTGATTTGAGAGACCCCCACACCCATCATTTCCCATAACAACCATCCAAACAAAGTTTGGTGACATCAGTTTTTTCAGCATTGTTGAAAGGTTCAGTATTTATGCGTAGCAATAGTTATAGTCGCAGTAGTAGCATTAGTAACAGTATGCAAATAGCACCTTTTTTTGTCGACATCCCCTTGAACACACGGTGAATTTTTAACTGAAAACCATCAGCCGGTATTGAAGTATTGCTGATACGGCCTCTTGACAATCTGTATGGGCATAGTGTGTGTTTCGCTTTATTTCAGTACAGTTACGATATTGCCCAAAATCGTAAATTCCCCAAAATTTCGCCTTAATACCCTTAGGTTTATTAGTAGTAGCAGTAGGAGTACAGTAAATAGTAGGAGTCTTAGCTTTAGTAGCAGTAGTAGTAGTAGCAGCAATAATAATAGTAGCAGTAGTAGTAGTTGTAGAAGCAGAAGCAGTAATATTATGATGCCAATATTGTCTTTTGGTTAGTTCAACATCCCCCACAACAAGCGTTGTAAGTTATATTTTCACTCACGAAACTGTTCCTAAGATATTGCTGAAATACCCTTTTGATAACCTGCATTCGGATGGTAGGTTGTAATCCGTACAACAAAAATATTCTCTGAAAATTTCACCTTCATATTTTCATAGGTTGCGAATTTTGAACTAGCCAGAAGACATTGTGTATACATTTAATGGTGCTTTTACGGTCACTATAACTAACGACACTAATGGCATTAAGTCGAACCTTTTAGGGAACGTTTAAAAAATTATATGTATGTTGTATTAAAAGGGGACATAAGCAATACAGAGCATATAAAAACACTAGACAGCGATGCTCTATCATAGCTAGTAATATAATTTATATTTTAAAGGACCAATTTTATTGAAAATTAAAAGTTCTAGTGCCCTCTTGAGAGTCAAAAGTGATTGGAGGGCAATTGGTCCTCCTCTTTAGCTCATAATTTTCCACACACTTCCAATCGAAATTTTAAGACAGCCATTTTGTTCAGCATAGCGGAACAGTCTAGCAACTATAGTTCAAGGGTTATTGGGTATGTCAACTCCCACAGTTGTGTAATTTGCCCATTATACTTAAAAACTAAATGCTGCTTTAAAATTGAAAATTTTATGTCTAAATTAAACACTACTATTTGTATCATGATTTTCAAAAGGGTTTATGTCGTTAAAATTGCTGGAAAAAATTTGACAATGCGCATTCATTTGAATTTTTTCATTAAATTGCTAATTATATTCTGGCTTTTAGAAAGCATAGGGGGTTTAAACCCTACTCATTTTAGTTTCTGCTCGTTTTGAGTTTGACTTGGTTAATTATTGTAATTTCTTTTCGTTTTGGGTTTCAGTTATTTATTGATGCTGATTTTTGGTTGTGGTATGCTTGGTAATTTTTTTTTTTCATTTTGGGTTTAAAAGAGTTCTTTACTT
Organism: Artemia franciscana; assembly: GCF_032884065.1. Taxonomy (NCBI): domain Eukaryota; kingdom Metazoa; phylum Arthropoda; class Branchiopoda; order Anostraca; family Artemiidae; genus Artemia; species Artemia franciscana. The sequence goes on along the minus strand of NC_088876.1, from coordinate 21,397,352 downwards.
TTTTTGAAAAAACTCGTTTTGTGGGAAAAGTTTTTTTTAGTTAATCTGAAATCAGGGCTGCCATTGTTTCTTTCGGTGCTCAGAAAAGTCAATTAAGCAAAGTAGATGACATGGTAATGCATTGCTATATTTAGGCTACTGTTAGAATCATTATTTGCCAAAACCATTGTGCTAGAAAACTAGAGTCAATCATAGGGTTTCCACCATTGCTTATTTATCACCAAATTTGGTAATTTTTTCTCCGTTCGGTGATTTCTTGGTGATTTTACCTAAAAGCTAGTAATTTTGTCATAAAATCGATGATTTTACTATATTTGCACTACAAACTACTTATATTTGCGCAGTATTGATGTCCCTTCTCCGCTCCAGTACCTCATCAGAGAGACAATTTTCTCTGCTCAGTGTCATTAACTGTCCCCTAAGAAACAAGTTGGACCCCAGCACTATTTTTTCTCTTATGCATGTGCATAGGCTTGTGATGGATATGTTATGGGGCATAGCTCACGAACATGTCTCGAGGGATAGAAAAATCATAAGATTTTGTCAGTCCAAAAATCATAAGTTTTGTCATTTTTCATTCAGTTCAAAGTTAGCATTTTTTTTTTTTTTTTAATTCGAGAAGAAGTTGAAAAGTCATATTTTACTCTTAAGTTGTCAGTTCAAAAAGGATCAGAAAAGCTATAGACATAAGTCACGTCCTATTTCACGTCCCCATTAAATCTTCTCTATTAACTTCCTTGAAAAGAAATGTCGTCTGGGTGATGATCAATAAATTCTTCTTTTAGCTTCTTATTTTTATTTTTTTCTAATACAAATATGTTTCAACAATTTTAATTTTGCTTCCTTGTATGCAATTGGTAAGTGTAAGGTTTTATATGTTTGAGCTAAAAAATGGATGCCTTACTAGACTCTTTTTTTATCTTTTTGTTAAGATCGCTTATCAAATAGTTCGTGGTAAAGAACTGTAAGTAAGGAGCCGCTCAATTGGAGTGGCCAAATGGCAACCGAAACTCTAAACAAAGAGGGATTTTGATAACAATTAATGTATCAAAAGAATTGACTTTTCATGCTGCTTCTAAATCAAATTCAAGAAGTTTAATGTTAACCATCGAAAGCTGAAAGCCTGAGAAAAGGGGAAAATACTATAAAAGAAAATCAACGATCTTAATGAAAATCACACCATCAGCTTCAGCATATAACAGAGCCCTATTGTACAGATTTCAACAATCTCTTCCTTGAATTAAATAAAAAAAAAATTTTTTTTGAAATGAAAGTAAGGAGCGACATTAAAACTTAAAACGAACAGAAATTACTCCGTATATGAAAGGGGCTTTTCCTCCTCGACACCCCGACAATAAAGTTTTTTATTGTTTTAAAAAGTAGAGTTGCGAGAAAGAATCAAACTTTAGCGCAAGGAGTGGGGTGTCGAGGAGGAAAAGCCCCTTTCATATACGGAGTAATTTCTGTTTGTTTTAAGTTTTAATGTCGCTCCTTACTTTCATTTCAAAAAACTTGTTTTTTTTAATTTAATTTCTGAAAGTTTTGAATTAATGCATGTCTGATTTTGGTTCTCCGTACATAAATTATTAACATGAAATTTGCATATTAATTCTTTTTTTGGCTAAATGGCTTTCTCTTAGTTTTGATCAGACGATTTTGAGAAATGAGGGTGGGGAAAGAGGCCTAGTTGCCCTCCAATTTTTCGGTTACTTAAAAAGGCAACTAGATCTTTTAATTTTTGACGAACGTTTTTATTAGTAAAAAATATACGTAACTTAAGAATTAACTTACGTAACAAACTTTTATATTCTTATATTTTTGATTATATATATGAGGGCGTTGGTCCCCTCTTTAATACCTCGCTCTTCACACTAAATCTTGTTTTGTCCCAATTCTTTAAGAATGACCCCTGAATCAGAAAGGCCGTAGAATAAATAGTTGAAATTACTTAAAAAAAATAGCATAAAGAGCGAAGTATTTATCTCCTCCTAAATACCTCGCTCTTTATGCTAAAGTATTTTTAGGACCCCTCATATGCGTAATAATCTCTGTTCGTTTTAAGTTTTAATGCTTCTCCTTACTTTCAATTGAAAAACTTTTTCGTGTTTATATTTTCATTTTTTTTTTAATAGTAATGCTAGAAAATCCTGCGCCCTTTTCATTGAATTTCTCTTCCCCCATGAAATATTCCTCCAAGGAAAGATCCTCCCATATAGCCCCCTCCCCTGAACCCCACACCCAAACCAAAAAAATCCCCCTGATAACGTCGGTACACTTCCCAGTAACCATTACTGTATGTAAACATTGGTCAAAGTTTGTAACTCGCAGCCCCTCCCCCAGGTACTGTGGGGGGGTAAGTCATCCCCAAAGACATAGCTATTATGGTTTTCCACTATGCGGAACAAAATGGCTATCTCAAAATTTGGAGCCGTTGACTTTGGGAAAAAAATGAGCGTGGGAGGGTGCCTAGGTGCCCTCCAATTTTTTTGGTCACTTAAAAAGGGCACTAGAACTTTTCATTTCCGTTAGAATGAGCCCTCTTGCAACACTCTAGGACCACTTGGTCGATACGATGACCCCTGGGAAAAAAAACAAAAAACAAAAAAATAAATAAACACGCACCCGCGATTTGTCTTCTGGCAAAAAATACGAAATTCCACATTTTTGTAGATTGGACCTTGATTGGACCTTGTAGATTGGACCTTGGTTCTCTGATACGCTGAATGCGATGGTGTGATTTTCGTTAAGATCCTATGACTTTTAGGGGGTCTTACCCCTTATTTTCCAAAATAAGGCAAATTTTCTCAGGCTCGTAACTTTTGATGACAAAGACTAAATTTGATGAAATTTATATATTTAAAATCAGCATAAAAATCCAATTCTTTTGATATATCTTTTAGCATCGAAATTCCGTTTTTTAGAGTTTCGTTTACTATTGAGCCGGGTCGCTCCTTACTACAGTTCGTTACCACGAGCTGTTTGAAAGAAATGTGAAATTTTGCATATTCTGTCAGAAAAAAGGCGGGGGCGGGAGGAGTTTCTCAGAGAATTTTCCAGGTGAATTTTTTTTTACTGGGAAAAGCACCAAAATTTATCGAAACTTCCCAAGGTGGAGAGAGGGGATTTTCCGGGTAAAATACTCCACGCAGGAAGGGAAATTCCCAGAATGATTGAAGAATGATCAGAAATTGAATAAAACATTAAACTTAAAGTAAGAACAATTTTCCTTGGCGAACAGTCAGGGGGAATCTTCAACGAGGAGATAGTGGCCCGGGGAGAATGTTACAGCGGGAGATAATTTAAGCTGGGAGGAACTTTTATAGAGGAAATTTCTGTGGGAGGAATTTTCTGGGGGTAACGTTTTGTAGAGAGGGGGGAAGGTGGATTTCCCGCCATGAATTGAAAAACGGTTGGATATTAAACAAAAAAAAAGCTTCCATTGAAATTAAGGAGCAACATTAAAACTTAAGCGAACAGCAATTATTCCGTGTACGAGGGGAAGGAGTGCCCCTTCCTCAAACCCCGTTGTTATGTTATAGTTTGGCTTCTTCGCCTATTCATTTGAGAACGACTCCCGAAATACAAGGCCTGTTTATTTGAAATAAGTAGCTTTTTAAAGCACTAAAAAATAGCACTAAAGCACTAAAAGCATATATAGATTCGAAATAATTTGTTTGTTTTAAGTTTGATGTTGCTCCTCACGTTCGGGTGACTAAACATGTTAAATTATTGATTTAATCTAAACCAAAAAGCATTGAAACATTCCCATGAGTCTTATCAGAGGTTTAATGAATAAAAGGCCTCGTATCGAGCCACTTTCCGCTCCATAATGCATTGTGTGTGTGTGTTTTTTTTGTTTTTTTTTTGTTTTTTTTTTACATTGTAGAACTAGGCTAACCAAATAAAAGTGCCCATTCGTCATAGGTTCTCCTAGAACAAACAACAGCTTGACATCGTTCATTATTATTATGCAGCGGTGGTTTAGCTTAATTATTCCATGCTAATTCTTCCAACAGATGTTCTTATCTCATAAAGTTATGGGAACATGGTTGCCACCAATCCAGAAAATAATTTCTTATATGGGCAGAAACGTCTTCTTAGTTTTCTGTCTTTATAACGATATTGTTTCCCTTCACAGTCTACGTCTGGTCTCTATGTATTTATTTTCCAATTTAGAATGCTCCCAGATCTTAGAACCTGAACTAAACACAAGCAGGTTTAAGAGCGAAACTGGAACAGATCTAGAACTAATGCTGGTGAATTCCTAAGACATCGTTCTGTGACTGAATAACAGTTGTTTGGCAACCATGCGTGAGAGCCATCTAAAAAATAGCATTTGACGCTCTAGCTGTGAAAATACGTCTGTCCCCTTATCTTTTCATGGAGTCGATAAGAGCACAAAACGCATGCGTTTGACTGGAAACTTTTTAAAGGAAAGCTTGGATTTGAAAGATTCTAATTTTGATAGATGTTTTGGCGAAAGTTTTTTTTCTTTTTTACGACTGAAAGGATATAATCCATTCCTTTAAAAATCTGAGCAATAATAGTAAGTAGTTGAATATATTTTAAAATTTTTATAGATATTAATGTTGTTATCTAATTTTACAAAAACTTAAGCAATAGGCTTGCGCCTGAAGTCATTACGTAGACATTTCGTAGTGTCTTATACATGGTGGTGGGGGGAGGTGGGTTTTACCAGATGTTTAGCCGTAACATAGCCATTTCTATTAGGCTACTACTATTACTACCAACTAAGTGCAGCACCAAGCCGCCTGAGGCCAATACAGCTACGTGCGCTCCTACTCCATCCTAATAAATTCAGAACCTCCCTCTTTACACTCTCCAAAGAAGTTTCCATTCACCTTGAATCTTTCCTTACGAATTTTTCCCATCCCATTCAGTGACGACCTACTTTTCATTTTGCCCTAGTTGGTTGGCCGACAAGGATTATCTTGGGAATCTGTCATCCTTCATCCGCAGAACGCGTCCTAGCCATCTCAACCTTTCTCCTATTATAGCCCTAGAAAGCGGGATTTAACCTCATTTTTGTAACAGCTTACCGTTTGAGATACGGTCAGTCAGTTGGGTACCCAAACAATCCGTAGGCTATTTCTCTGGAAAATATATAGCAAATCTTTCTCCGTTTTTTGGAGAATCCACGCCTCAGAGCTGTACCTGACCACTGTAATCACTGTATCTTCCAATATCCTAATCTTGGTTTGCACACTTATCTTCTTATTCTTCCAAGCTTTTTCGACTGTGAAAAAAATCTGGGCCTTAACTATTCTATTTGTATCCTCACTGCACCTGCCGTCTTTACTAATAATACTACTTAGGTAATACTTAGGTAAGTGAAGGTGTCTACTTGATTAATCTTCTCTTTACCCAACATCATCTCTTCACCTTCATATGTTCCTAGTTTTAACAACCCAGTCTTCTTACTATTAAATTTTAAACTTATTCTTCCACCCTGGACTCTCAAAACCTATAAAAATTCATTAATTTTGCTAACATTTTCATCAGCATGCCGTTTCGCCGCGATTTAACCTAATTATGAATTCAGATCGGGAAAGTAGTTATAAAAAAGGTCAGTCAGTCAGAAAATTCGTCCCCCGCTTTTGCCGAGAAAGATATATCATTGACTAGTCATACTTTGCAGATATCTACAGTTGAAATAAGAGGTAGATCTTTGTCTCATGAATCTGGATATTAGTGCTTTTGGCATTCTCTATATCCATGTAACTCCGCGGCATTCCCTTTCTTTGTATAAACGGTTCCAAACATGAAAGTGAGCAAACAAAAGGGTAAAAGACTCGATCTTGAACTTGATAACTCACAACGAAATGTAATCTAAAAGTCGTTTCTCCTGTATATGACTATAAAGAATTTGATTTGTTTTCTTTTTTAATCAATTATTCTCTATATTTCATTTTTGTTTGTTCATTTTCCTAGCCTCCTTTGCTAATTTTTTTTGTCTTCTCTGTTTTTTTTTTAATCAGTATAAAATTTGTTGATCCCATTTCATCAAAATTCTGGTTTGGAGTACAACCATAGACAGGGATATTAACAAAAGAAAAAAAGAAATCCTTGCAAAAGTCGTGCCACCAATGACAAGGATAACATACCCTTTGTCTTGCCAATTAGGTAATTGATACTCCAACAGTAAACTAAATCAGTATTTTCAGTAAAGCCCTTCTTTTCCATAATCATACAAACATAGGAAAATATCATCAGCTGGTTTATTTGCACTGGTTTTGGCGATATATTAAATAAAAAAAAATAAGTTTTTTTTAACTGGAAGTAAGGAGCGACATTAAAACTTAAAAGGAACATAAATTATCCCGTATATGAAAGAGGCTGTTCCCTCTTCAACGCCCTGCTCTTTGCGCTAAAGTTAGACTCTTTCTCTCAACTCTACTTTTTAAAACAGTATAAACTTTAGCGTAAAGTGCAGGGCGTTGAAGAGGGAACAGCCGTTTTCATATACGGGGTAATTTCTGTTCGTTTTAAGTTTTAATGTCACTCCTTACTTTCAGTTAAAGAAACTTTTTTTTATTTAATTTCTGAACGTTTTCTAGCTAATCTATGTTTTGATTTCGGCTCTCCGCAGATGAATAATTAAAGCGAAATTTGTATATTTATTTATTTGGCTAAATGTCTTTCCCATAGTTTTGATTGAATGATTATGAGAAAAAAAGGGGGGCGAGGAGGCCCAGTTATCTTCCAATTTTTTGGGTATTTAAAAAGGCAACTAGAACTTTTAGTTTTCTTTACGAGCGTTTTCATTAGTAAAAGATATACGTAACTTACGAATTAGCTTACGTAACAAATCTCTGTATTCCTATGTTTTTATTACGTATATGAGAGGGTTCGCCCACTCATCAATACCTCGCTCTTTACACTAAAGCTTAAATTTTATCCCCTGAATCACAAAGGCCGTAGAATAAATAGTTGAAATTATTGAAAATAATTTAGCGTAAAGAGTCAGTTCAGATATTAGGAGGAGGTGAACCCCTTATATGCATAATATCCCTCCATGGAAAGTTTCCCCCAAATAATCCCTCTTCTCAACCCCTCTTCTCAACCAAAAAATCCCCCTGAAAACGTCTGTACAATTCTCAATAATCATTACTATATGCAAACACTGGTCAAAGTTTGTAACTTGCAGCCCCTCCCACGGGGACTGTGGGGGAGTAAGTCGTCCTCAAACACATAGTTATAAAGTTTTTCGACTATGTTGAATAAAATGACTATCTTAGAATTTTTATCCGACGACTCTGGGAAAAAAATGAGCGTGAGAGAGGGTCTAGGTGCCCTCCAATTTTTTTGGTCAATTAAAAAGGGCACTAGAACTTTTCATTTCCGTTCGAATGAGCCTTCTCGCAAAATTCTAGGACCACTGGGTCGATAGGATCACCCCTGGGAAGAAGAAAAAAACAAAAAAAAAAAACAAAAAACAAACAAATAAACACGCATCCGTGATTTGTCTTCTGGCAAAAAATACAAAATTCCACATTTTTGTAGATAGGAGCTAGGAACTTGTACATTTGGGTTCTCTGATTCGCTGAATCTGATGATGGGATTTTTGTTAAGATTCTATGACTTTTTGGGGGTGTTTCTCCCTATTTTCTAAAAGAGGGCAAATTTTCTCAGGCTCGTAACTTTTGATGAATAAGGCTAAACTTGATGAAACTTATATATTTAAAGTCAGCATTAAAATGTGATTCTTTTGATGTGACTATTGGTATCAAAATTTCGTTTTTTAGAGTTTTGGTTACTATTGAGCCGAGTCGCTCCTTACTACAGTTTGTTACCACGAACTGTTTGATGTTGGATAGGCTGTGAAGCAATAATTTTTGGTTGTTTTAGGTTTGAACTTCCCTCTTTACTTCTCTCAGAAAAACTTAGTTTTTTTAAGTTAATTAGATTCAGTCCCTTATATGAGGAATTCTAGCTTTACTGCCCCACAACCTGAATAATATAGTAATAATAATTTATTTAAACCCTCTTCACACGCACAAAATGTACTTAGGGGAGTACAAAAATAAAGAAAATAAAAATAGAAATGATAAACAAGAAAAAACTAAAAAAAACAAATAACATCTCAGCTACTTAAGCAACACGATTAAGCTAACGAATCAAGTGGAAAGTCGACAGTACTTTCTCGGTGCTTGTCGAACCTATTCACAAGCTGGTCTATTTTTCATGAAGTATCAAAAACACCATATCTACTCGAAATGTATCGGTTGGTAGTCTAGAGCGGCAATTCTAGAAGACATTTGCAAAAACGGAAGAATTTTCTCCCGCTCAGATAGTCTGTCTTTTTCGTATTTTTGCGATGCTGTTAAGACAGTGAGCACTTGAGCATTGCTTTGGCATAAGCCACAGTTAAGCAGTATCAAATATTTATTTTTGACATAAATGTTGCCTTTGCTGCATCTTTTCTTTCACATTCATATCAGCTCATGTTCGCTCTATGGATAACCTTTTTTTTTCTCGAACTGTTTTTTTTTCTGAAAATACCGACAAATTTTACAGGAATCTTTAAACAGCGATTTCCATGTCCATTATCATCTTTTATTAACACAAAAATGGCTATTGAAATAAATCATTATTTTACTTTTACTGTAAAGAAGCTTTTAAGATGTCGATTTCAGTGTTCTTTCAGGGTTAAATATTAAGTATTGCTTGACTACTAAGTATTATGTAATGTTCAATTTGATGTTTACCATGCGGTACAGAGGTTCCGCCAAGTCCTGTAGCTTTGGTAACCCACGGGTTATAGTTGCTTAGTAACACAAGTGACAACCTCAATTGGATCAGACTAAAACGCTTTAAAGACGCAATAAAAATTCTAGCTGCTAATCCTAACCAAATTTAATTTCTTAAACTCAATTGGCCCTTTTTATTGACGTCAATGACAGAAATACAGCCCTTCCGCCATACATGGCAATTAAGTACGCATTTCAAAGACCTAACTAAAAGTATTGACAGGGTTTTGTTGAATATATTCTATCATTCTGCTTAGTAAATAATTTGATAATAGGATAATTTAATATCCCGCCTTGTTCCACAGATATTGGATCACATGTGTATCGTAAAAACACAAATCTATGAGTTTGGTTCATACAACAACCTCTGTTTTATATATAGAATATTGTTGTCCCTAAGTTTCAACCGCCCCCTTCACAGAATTACGATTGGTCCTGAACGGCAAGAACAGAAACCATGGACATCAATTGTTATTTCATAACCAATCTGTTTGAGACAAAACAACCTTATCTCATAGATGTCTTGATAGTAAGACATCAGACACACAATCCCCCTGCACCCGTATGATCATGATTCAAATCCCAAAAACATACAACTTGGAAATCATGTCTTATTTTCGAAAAAATTGTCTTGAAATCCAACAAGCTGTCCTGGTGCATGTCCTGATTACAACCCTTCACTTTTCCTACTGAGGCGGAATTGGTCCTGAAACCAGTGGCTTCATTTGAGGGGTACTTGACCCCCCCTATAATTTGGAGAAAAACTATAATTCATTAAGTGACTTTAAAACTGTTGCTTGTTTTAAGCTTCAAATTCGCTCTTTACTTCAAACAGATACTTTTTTTTTAATTGATCCCAGTTCGTTTTTAATGTTAAAAACGCAAAAAAAAAACAAAAAAAAAACAGTGGTCCATTGTGCTTCCTCGTTAATATTTATACAGATATACCACCTTTGAAGTCTTATCATCAAGGAAATAGGTCATCTACTTCTTATACAAGCTCAGCGTAACATCAACCAGGAAGAATTTTCCTCGCGTTGGCAGGTCTAGTGCTTGAAATACTTTATAGTGAGAAACAAGTCCGACTATTTTAGGCTATCCCATAGGACAGGGCCGAAAGAATTTAGAACTACAGAGATCTAAGAACCTAAAATCCCGAGTATTGAATGGCTTCCTGGATTTCCACCCATCCCTAGATTTCAAAAATAACTTTTCTTTTGTATTTTCATGGAAAAAAAGAAGAAAAAATTGCCCCCCTCCTTAAATCTTTTATAGGGTACGTATAGAATTTAGGCGGTTGAGAAGGAAATATGCAAAAAAAATTCTTAGACCTACTTCATAATGTATGGAATAATTTTAGTTAATACATTTTGACTGCAACTGCACCATAGTTTGCACAAAACCCCCACCCCCTAGTGTGCTAATGTATAACCAAATTATAAATTTCCCGTGCATTCTGCCTTGCGTCATTCTTGTTTCAACCCGTGAAATTAAATAAAAATATATTAAATATTTAAGATATTAAAGATAAATATTAAAAAAAGCAAGTTTTGTTTTACAAGAGTACACATTGTGGGCGTCATATGGCAGTTTATGATTGCCTTCACAGCTCAGAATTAGCTAATAAATGTGGCTTTAGAGGTCCTGAAAAAAGAGGAAACATAAATTTCCAGTAAAATTAAATAAAAAAAAAAGTAAATTAAAATTTTAAATGTAAATTAAATTAAAGTAAATTTTAAATAAATAAAAAAAATTAAAGTAAATTAAATTTTCCAGAGAAATAGTTCTATATGAGACAACGCAAGAGTTTTTCAAAAATAAAGTGTTGTATCCTGTTCTAACTACATTGATGTTCTAACTACAGAGATTGAAATTAGGTGCTAAAAAACCCTTGAACCACGTGTTTCTGTTAACGATTAAGTTTGACTCTTTCTCTTAACTCTACATTTTAAAACAGTAAAAAACTTTAGCGTAAAGAGCGGGGAGTTGAGAAGGAAAAGCCCCTTTCATATACGGAGTAATATCTGTTCGTTTTAAGTTTTAATGTCGCTCCTTACTTTCATTTAAAAAAAAAACTTGTTTTTTTTTTTTATTTAATTTCTGAACGTTTTTGAATCAATGCATGTTTTGATTTTGGCTCTCCGCGGAGGAATAATTAAAACGAAATTTGTATATTTTTTTGTTTTTTGCTAAATGGCTTTCTCATAATTTTGATCGAATGATTTTGTGAAAAAAAGAGCGGGGGAGGAAGCCTAGTTGCCCTCCGATTTTCGGTTAATTAAAAAGGCAACTAGAACTTTTAATTTTGTATGAATCTTTTTATAAGTAAAAAATATGCGTAAATTCTCATGCTTTTATTACATACTAGCTGTTGGGGTGGCGCTTCGCGCCAACCCAAAACCTAGTTGGTGGGGGCGCTTCGCGCCCCCCAAAGCCCCGGCGCGCGCGTAAGTCGTTACGCGCCATATTAGTTACAAGCCATTGTAGTCGTGTCCTTGTGTTCCACCTGTGATATATATATATATATATATATATATATATATATATATATATATATATATATATATATATATATATATATATATATATATATATATATATATATATATATATATATGTTTTTAACTACGTAAAACTTACGAATATACAACATTTTTCGCTGTCCCATTGTCTGTGCATATAAATAGATTGTCAGGTTTACTGACTCTTGAACATGCAACATATAATTGTCCATGGGAAAAACAATCCGTATTGAGATCTATACCTCATTATTCTAATGATTGCCCTTGAGCTTTTCTCTATTTTTTTTTTCACTTTTGGTTACTATGGGCTGTGGTTCGCTCTTTACTAGGTTGCAGCTACCGCTGTAACCATGATAAATACTCTTTACTTCCGAACAAGTTCGGATGAGACCTGATAACCCTTTCTGCTAGATGGCCTTATGGTAGGAATTATACATCCCCGCAGAAAATACCCCCCCCGGCAGATAATACGTCCCCCTGAGGAAAATATCCCCCTGGAAAATACCCCTTCCCCCGTGGAAAATAAGGATTTCCAAATTTGAAGAGTTTTTTTTTTAGTTTCCGTAGGGGGGAAGAAATATTGGTAGTTGTTTATTACGCGCCACTCAAGTTTGTGCTGTTTAAAAGTCGAGAACAAACCGGTTTCTCCGTTAGTTTCTTTCAGCTTAGCGCGTGACAAGACAAAGACAAGTGACAGAATATATGGGAAATATATAATTTGAGCTATATATTTGCTCATAAGAGGGGGAGTTGTGTAAAGCATTTGGATAGTTTGAAGTCAAAAAACAATTCTTACTTCGTAATATGCAGGATAATTGTACCTAACACATTTTGAATGCAGACCCGCTATACTTTACCCCCTTCCTCCTAGTTTGCAAATATATAGCCCAAATTTGTTTATAAAGTAACGAAAAAACTAACGAAAAAACCGGTTTGTTCTTGAGTTTTTCACAGTGTAAAATTGAGTGAGTGGTGCATAATGCACAGGCACCGAAATTCCTTCCCCCTACGAAAAAAAACTCAATAAAATTCTCAAATCTGGAAAGCCTTAATTTCCACTGGGGAGGTACTTACAGGATGGGTCTATTTTCCGTGGGGTGTATTTTACGAGGGTTTTTCTCGGGGCTGGGGGTTTCCTTGGGGGTGGGGGTATTTTCTGCGGGGGCTAATCGCCGGGGGGTGGTAAAGGCCGGCCACCGAATTGACGGACTCATTCTCTTTCTTTTCTATATAAAGGCGAGCAAATGTTTTTTTCCGAATTTCAGTTTTATTTATTCAGCATCTTTTGGTTTAACGTTCTTAACTTTTCTTACCTGCAGGCTGGCGTAAGAACAAGGAATGCTTAAACTGGGCGCTTCTATTGATGAAAATTAAAATCAGTACGTATGACAATGAAATCGCTGATTCATGAAATTTCCTTAGAACTGGTGTAGGAGATTAGTGAGTTTCATAAATATTATTTTTCATGGATCTTTCATGGGCCTTGTTATCTGTGAGAACAAAATGAAAAGGTATCAAAAGTAGTGTTTTGTCTAATTTCTGTCGTTTTTATGGCACTTGGTATTAACCAAGTGACATATAGATTCTGGTTGAAGTTAACTAAGAGTAATGAAGATAGACTAGTAAGAGTGGCATATGAAGAGATGTTGAAATGTGGTTTAAAAACCTCGTGGCCATCCCAAATTAAATCATTACTAGAAAAAGTAGGAATGCCTTATTTATGGAGTAATGGTCTTTGCTCTCGCGATGTACCAACAAATTTAGAAAGCCAGGTACGATTTATATTAGAGAGTCAGGAAATTCAGCATTGGCAAGGGCTGGTTCTTGATTCTACAACCCTACAACATTATAATCAGGCAAAACCTAGTTTTGGGGAGGAAGTTTATTTTAAACTTAATTTACCGGCTATGATTCTATGTCGTTGGATTCAGCTTAGAGCAAATTGTCTTCCAATCCAGAACAGAAAAAAAACGTTCGACAAAAATAAAATGATAGTTGGTCCTGATAGGCGGTATCTTTGTCCTCTTTGTAAAGATGATGATGAAGACTTGGATCATTTTCTCCGGAAATGCCCGGAGAAAGATTTTCTATATATATATATATATATATATATATATATATATATATATATATATATATATATATATATATATATATATATATATATATATATATATATATATTATCTATCTATCTATCTATAGCAATCGCCAATTCTGTCGGTCTGTCGGTCTGTGGGTCCCAGCTTTGCTACTTTAGGCAGTTCCAGGTAAGCTAGGACGACGAAATTTGGCATGCGTATCAGGGACGGGACTAGCTTAAATCAGAAATAGTCGTTTTCCCAATTTGACCATCTGGGAGGGGGGAGTGGGGGCCGGTTAATTCGGAAAAAATAGAAAAATAGAAGTGTTTTTAACTTACGAACTGTTGATCAGATCTTAATGAAATTTCATGTTTGGAAGGATATTGTGCCTCAGAGCTTTTATTTTAAATCCCGACCGGATCTGGTGACATTGGGGGGGGGGATATGGGAGGGGGAAACCTAAAATCTTGGAAAACACTTAGAGTGGAGGGATCGGGATGAAACTTGGTGGGAAAAATAAGCACAAGTCCTAGATACATGATTGACATAACCGGAACGGATCCGCTCTCTTTGGGGTGGTTGGGGGGAGGGGTAATTCTGAAAAATTAAAAAAATGAGGTATTTTTAACTTACGAACGGGTGATCGTATCTCAATGAAATTTGATATTTAGAAGGATATGGTGTCTTAGAGCTCTTATTTTAAATCTCGACCAGATCTGGTGACATTGGGGGGGAGTTGGGAGGGGGAAACCTAAAACTTGGAAAAAACTTAGAGTGGAGGGATCGGGATGAAACTTGGTGGGAATATTAAGCATAAGTCCTAGATACATGATTGACATAACCGGAACGGATCCGCTCTCTTTGGGGTAGTTGGGGGGGATAATTATGACAAATTAGAAAAAATGAGGTATTTTTAACTTACGAACGGGTGATCGGATCTCAATGAAATTTGATGTTTAGAAGGATATCGTGTCTCAGAGCTCTTATTTTAAACCCGACCGGATCTGGTGACATTGGGGGGGGGGAGTTGGTAGGGGGAACCTAAAACTTGGAAAACACTGGTGATCTGGTGACATTGGGGGAAGTTTGGGGTGGGGAACCTAAAATCATGGAAAACGCTTAGATTGGAGGGATCGGGATGAAACTTGGTGGGAAAAATAAGAGCAGAAGTCTTACATACGTGATTCACATAATTGGAACGGATCCGCTCTATTGGGGGGGGGGGGGGGGCTAATTCTGAAAAATAAGAAAAAATGACGTATTTTTAACTTACGAAGGAGTGATCGGATCTTCATGAAACTTCATATTTAGAAGGACCTCGTAACTCAGATCTCTTATTTTAAATCTCAACCGGATCAAGCGTAATTGGGGGGGGGGCAGTTGGGGGGGGGACCGGAAATCTTAGAAAATACTTAAAGCGGTGAGATCAGGATAAAACTGGATGGGAAGAATAGAAACCTGTCTAACATACGTGACTGACATAACCGGACCGGATCTGCTCTCTTTGGTGGAATTAGGGAGGGGGGGGTAATTTTGAAAATTTAGGTATTTATAACTTACGAAAGGGTGAAATTTGATATTTAGAAGGATCTTGTGCTTTAAAGTTCTAATTTTAAATCCCCACCAGATCCTGTGACATTGGGGGGAGCTGGAGGGGGAAACCGGAATTCTTGGAAAACGTGAAAATTGGGGTATTTTTATCTTACGAATAGATGATTGGATCTTAATGAAATTTGATTTTTAGAAGGAATTCATGTCTCTGAGCTCTTATTCCAAATCCCGACCAGATCTTTTGACATTGAGGGGAATTGGAGGGGGAAATCTTGGAAAAACACTTGGAGTGGAGGAATCGGGATGAAGCTTGGTGGATAGAATAAACAAATGTCCTTGATACGTGATTGACAGAATCGTAGTGGATTCGCTCTCTTTGGGGGAGTTGGGGGAGGGGTTCAGTGATTTGGCGAGTTTGGTGCTTCTGGACGTGCTAGGAAGATGAAAATTGGTAGGCGTGTCAGGGAGCTGCACAATTTGACTTGATAAAGTCGTTTTCCTAGATTCGACCATCTGGGGGGCTAAAGGGAGAGGAAAAATTAGAAAAAATTAGGTATTTATAACATACGAGTGGGTGATCGGATCTTAATGAATATTGATATTCAGAAGGACATCGTGACTCAGAGCTCTTATTTTAAATCCTAAACGGCATTAAGCCTCAAATTTTCCTTTTAAATCAATCTATTGATTCTTAGAATTTAGGTAGAGCTCATACCATATGATCTCTTGGTTCTTAGCTCTTCTCGCCTCGTCGCAAGTGCCATATGAGCTCTTAGCTCTTGTTTTAAAGTAAACCTGAAGTAATTGATCTAAAATTTACCGTTTGGATCTTTAGATTCAAAGTTGAATGTTACTCCCAAATAAATTATATCTCTAGGAGGCGGGGGGAGTTGAAGAGAGGGAGGGCAGAAACTGAGAGGAATAAGGGGAAATCACCTTCCCCGTTTTTTTTTTACTCAGTTCGTATTCTTATTGAAGAAATCGTAAAAGCAACAAAGTGCACACCCGCCTCCCTAGGTTTTCAAAATCCTATTTGCCCTCCTAAATTTTCGTGAGTTGGCACCCTTGGGGGGGGGGGGCTTTGCACACTTGAATAACCCGAAATTCAAAATCTGTGGCAGTCCCCACATGTTCCTTATTTAATTACTAAAAAGATCATTCCTGTGCTTAAACCCTAAGAATTACCCCTCCTATAATCATAGTCTTGGGCATGATCCTTAGTATTCCTGCATTCATATAGCCTACGAGGTGTCTAGAAGAAAAATTGACCAAGTTGATGGAACAAACAGCGGGGAAATTTCCAAATGAAGAATCAATGCGGGCATAAACTTTATGCCCCCCTCCCTTCATCTGATTTTAAAAATATCCACCGTGTTTTTCACCTATTTGAGCATTGAGAATAGTTTTTTGGTGGGCCTTTGTCATTAATCGTTATTTTTTAGGAACATCCTTACAACAGTAAAAGATAGGGGTCAGGCAAGTATTTCAACGTTAAAACTTACAAAACGGAAAAAAATTATCTGCGTCTAGGCCCGTACGTGTTGCTTCAGGCATTGACCCTCTCTTTGTAATTTCACTGTGATGTTCGTACAAATCATTTGTTTCATTTTTGAATTTCTTCTCACCATCTAAAATCCGTTCGTCCGTATAGATAGACGGATAAGTGCATTTTAAAGCCAAATATACAGCCATGAACACAACAAAATAACGTAAACGAAAGGCACAAACAATATAAACTTTGATCTGCGATCTTCATAAAACACTTAAATGAAACACTGCATTAACCTAATAGGCTACTAGTACTTAGTACTTGAAAAAAAGATCATTGAAAAGAACACGTTGTACTCGGAAAAATACTTAAATAAAATGTTACATTTACTTTATACTGAGTTTTTTTTATTTTATGATTTTTTTTTTATTTCATGAAATTTCCAGGTACTTTGCTACTCTATAAATAAACTGAGGTGACGTACTATATATGCTTGTCTTGACCAGGCTGAATATTTTAGAACTACCTTATAAACATTTTCAGAATGCCCAAAGCAACGTATGGCTTATGCTGCCTTAGAAGAAAATCAATAATAATAATACTAATAATAGTCTTCCGCCTTCAATACAGCTTATTGCGATTGGTTGCAATTGATTTGATTGAACAGTCAATGATAATCAATCTCTTTGAAAGAAAAATGGCATCACTGGCAAAAAACCATTACAATCGATTGCTATAAGCTATATTGAACGCGGGGCAAGTTGTGGGATTGCACAATTTTACAAATATATTAACATCGTGAAATAAGGCCCTTATTGTTGCGCTCTAATTAAGTCCCATGGACATCACTCATAGTCTAATCAATGTTTTTCAATTATTCTAGTCTTGTTAAGTGGCAATTTCCTTGTTTCAACCCTCGTCTCTATGGAATTTGATAATTTGACACAGCTCTCAAAAAGAAACACATGGCGTAGGACCACATTTGGTTATTGGTTGTCATTTTACTATTATAATGTACAAGTAGATAATTTTACTGAAGAGATAATAATTTTTTATAAGGTTTATCTAAATTAGACGAAACCATTAACTATGATCGTTTCCTGAAGTTAAATAGTCAAGTAATTCATGGTAACTAACTATATACAAGGAGTGTCTAAATGTTGATAACAGCAATTACTCGAAAGATTTAGCTTTTTATGTTGACCAAATATTTCAAATTATCCATCAAAAACTACGAGCCTGAGAATATTTGCCTGAATTTTGAAAATGGGGGTAACACCAGGAGGAAACTAACCTTCAAGAAAATCGGGAGCCGGTATTTACTCGCCCAGAAAATACCCCTCTGTGAAAAATACCCCCCACACGGAAAAAGTCCTTGCGGAAGATCCCACCATAGAAAATTCCCCCACACGAAAAATTGAGTAGCCAAAGAGTAAGTACAAGACAGGCCCCTCAAAATGTCGATTATAGTGTCCTGAGGGGTAAGAATATGACCAGATATCGAAAACAGTTTATGACAAGGGTTGGTTGGTCTCCAATCATTTCGACTTACAAAAAAAGACTAGAACTCTAAAAAAAATGTCCTTATGTTTCCCAATAACAAATACAATCTGTAAGCAACTGAAAAGGTGCAAAACTTACAGCCTTCCCCTAAGGGTTGTGGGGGGGGGCTTTGTCATCCCCAGAGGCATATTTATTTGACACATCAATTGTGATGAACCCATTGGCTGTCTCATATTTTTATTTAAATGTCTTTGGGGGAATAAGGGGCAGCGGAAGGGGGCTAGTTGCCCTCCACTCTATTTGGTCACTTTAAAAGGCACTTGAACTTTTAATTTTTATTCGAATGAGCTCTCTCCCAATCTTCTAGGACCCATGGTTTGATACGATCATCCCCGGGAAAACTTAATGTAAGTTTCATTTAATTTAGATAAATACAAAATTAGCTCTAAGGGAAAGCCTTGAGGAGGGTGGATGTAAAAATTGATATATAATCCCGAGGACTGTATCCAGGTCTTTTGTTGGGGGGAGGGGGTTTACAAGAGAAATTAAAAACCCATGAAAAATGCAATTTTATGCACTTTTATCACGCTTGAACAAGTCGAACAAACATTTCCACCCCACATTGAGCCTTCAGGTAAATACAAGATCAGTTCTAAGTAAGGGGGGAGGGGATTGGGAGGTAGCAATTGGTATTTAATCCCTCTTGATTTCTGGGTTCTGGCTGTTATTATGAAAGTAAAGAGTAACATTAAACCCCAAAATGAGCAGAATTTATTAGGAGGGGGATTCCCCCTCTTCATTCCCACCTCGACCTTATGGTCGTAGAAACTTCGGAGGATGCGCATTCGATAAAAATTGAGAGTTCTAGTCGTTTTTTTTTATAAGTCGAAAGTAATTGTAGACCAATCAGTCCTTGTCTAAAATTTTTTTTTTATACCTTGGCCTTTTGTTACCCCTTGGTACATTTGATCGGTTCTAAGCCTTTACCCCCCCTCCCTAGAAAATACCCCTCCTCCGGAAAATACACCCCCACATGAAAATAGCCCCCGTAGAAAATACCCCCCCCCCCCGTGGAAAATAAGACTTTCCAAATTTGAGAATTTTATTTGATTTTTTTTTATTTCCGTAGGGGGAAGGAATTTTGGTACTTGTGTATTATGCACCACTCACTCAAGTTTACACTGTAATAAAACTTGGGAAGAAACCGGTTTCTTCGTTAGTTTTTTTCAACTTAGCGATGCAAGTTTCTTTCTTTAGTTTTTTCATTAAAATAACGAAGAAACTAACAAAAAAACGGGTTTGAACGGAGATTAAAAGTTATGTTGCCCTTTTTAAGTGACCAAAAAAATTGGAGGGCAACTAGGCCCCCTTCCACGCTCATTTTCCCCCAATGTCACCTGATCAAAATTTTGAGATAGCCGTTTTCTTCAGCATAGTCGAAAAATCTAATAACTATTTCTTTGAGGATGAACTAATCCCCCGCAGTCCCCGGGGGAAGAGCTGCAAGTGGCGAACTTTGCCCATTGTTGACATATAGTATTGGTTAGAGGGAAGTATACAGACGTTTCAGAGGGATTTTCTATCGTGGGGGAGGGGATCAAGGGAAGAACATTATGTGAGAGGATTTTTCCATGGAGGGTTTTTCTCATGAGGGAAGCAAATTTTTCATAAAGGGGGTGCCGGATTCCCCAGCATTATTTAAAAAAACGATCAGAAATTAAATAAAAAAAACAAATTTTTTCAACTGAAAGTAGGCTAAGGAGCAACATTAAAACTTTAAATGAACAAAAATTATTACTTATTTGAGGGTTTTCGCCCCCCTCGTGAATGCCTCGCTCTTTACGCTAAAGATTTTTTGGTACTTTTAGAAGATTTATTTATTCTAACTAGACCGTTTGGGGTCATTCTAAATATAGAAGTTCGTAACGTAAGTTAATCCGTAAGTTACATATATTTATTATGAATAAAAACGTTCTTAAATATAATTAAATAAAAAGATTAACTGAAAGTAAGGAGCGACATTAAAACTTAAAAAAAAACAGAAATTACATCGTATTTGAAAGGGGCTGCTCCCTCATTAACGCCCATCTCTTTATGCTAAAGACTGACTCTTTCTCTCAACTATACATTTTAAAACAGTAAAAAACTTTAGCGTAAAGAGCTGGGCGTTAATGAGGGATCAGCCCCTTTCAAATACGAGGTAATTTCTGTTCGTTTTAAGTTTTAATGTAGCTCCTTACTTTCAGTTAAAAAAGCTTGTTTTTTGCATTTAGTTTCTGGTCTTTTTTGAATTACTGCATATTTTGATTTTGGCTCTTCGCAGATGAATAATAAACGAAATTTGCATATTTATTATTTTATTCGCTAAAAGGTTTTCTCAATGTTCTGATCGAATGATTTTGAGAAAAAAAGCAGCGAGGGAGGAGGCCTAGTTGCTCTCCGATTTTTTTGGTTACTTAAAAAGGCAACTAGGACTTTTAATTTTTTAAGAACATTTTTATTAGTAAAAGATATGCGTAACTTACAAATTAGCTTACGTAACGAGTTTCTGTATTCGTATGTTTTTATTATGTATATGAGGGGGTTCACCCCCATGTCAGTACCTCGCTCTTTACACCAAAGCTTTAATTTTGTCCAATTCCTTGAGAATGACCCCTGAATCACAAAGGCCATAGAATAAATGGTTGAAATTACTAAAAATACTTTAGAGTAAAGAGCGAGGTATTAAGTGGAGGTATATGCGTAATAATTTTTATTCATTTTATGTTTTAACGATGCTCCTTACTTTCAGTTGAAAAAAAACTTTTCATTTATTTTTTCCTTTTTTTTAATAATGCTTGAAAATCCTGCGCTCCCTTCATGGAAATTTTCTTCTCCCATGACAAATTCCCCCGTGGAAAGTTCCCCCAACATATCCCCCTCTTCTCAACCCCTCCCCAAACCAAAAAATCCCCCTGAAAACGTCTGTGTACTTCCTAATAACCATTACTATATGTAAGCACTGGCCAAATTTTGTAACGTGTAGCCCTCCCACGGGGACTGTGGGGGATTAAGTCTTCCCCAAAGACATGGTTATAAGGTTTTTCGACTATGCTGAATAAAATGGCTATCTCATAATTTTGATCCGGTGACTTTGGGAAAATAATTAGCGTGGGAGGGGGCTTAGGTGCCCTCCAATTTTTTGGTCACTTAAAGAGGGCGTTAGAACTTTTAATTTTTGTTAGAATGAGCCCTCTTGCAATATTCTAAGACCACTGGGTCGATACGATCACCCCTGAGAAAAAAGAAAATAAACAAACAAATAAACACGCATCCGTGATCTGCCTTCTGGTAAAAAATACAAAATTCCACACTTTTGTAGATAGGAGCTTGAAACTTTTACAACAGGGTTCTCTGATACGCTGAATCTGATGGTGTGATTTTCGTTAAGATTCTATGGCTTTTAGAGGGTGTTTTCCCCTAATTTCTAAAATTAGGCAAATTTTCTCAGGGTCGTAACTTTTGATGAGTTTAGTTTAAAACTAAACTTAATAGAACTTATATATTTAAAATCAGCATTAAATTGTGATTCTTTTGATGTAGTTATTGGTATCAAAATTCTGTTTCTTTGTGTTGGTTACTATTGAGCCGGGTCGCTCCTTACTACAGCTTTAAGTGATCGGGTTGCTCCTTTTTAAGTCACCAATAAAAATGGAGGGCAACTAGGTCTCCTCCTCCGCCCCTTTTTCTCAAAATTGTCCAATAAAAAATTTTGAGATACCTATCTTGTTCAGCATAGTTGAAAGGCCGAATAACTATACCTGCCGAGATATCATGACCCCCACATCCCCTGGGGAAAGTTCTTTAAGTTACAAAATTTGCCCATTGTTTACATAATTTATTTGTTATTGGGAAATATGCATATATTTTTCGGGTGAATAGAGAAGGCATATTTTTTGCTGGTTGGATTTCAACGAGGATAATTTTCCAAGGGGAGGGAAGTTTCCAGGGAGCGAATTTTCCAGGGGAAATTCTATATTGGGAGAATTTGTCAGAACTGCCTTACGAAATTCATCTTATGTCCTGCTTTCTCTTTACCAACTCAGTTTTACGCGTGGAGATGTATGTTTATCGACCGGGGCAAATTAAACAGTTTGTGGTAACGAACTGTAAGTAAGGAGATAATAGGCTCAATAGTAACCGAAACTCTAAAAACAAATCTTAATGAAAATTTCACCATCAGATTCAGCGTATCAGAAAACCCTGCTGTGAAATTTTGAAGGTCCTATATACAGAAATGAGGAATTTTGCTGCCAGAAGACAGATCATGGATGCTTGTTTATTAATTTTTTTTTTCCAAAGGTGATTTAATCGAAATAACGGTCCTAGAAGATCGGGAGAGGGTTTTTTTGAACGGAAATTAAAAGTTCTAGTTCCTTTTTTTAAGTAACCAAAAAGATTGGTGGGGAACTGACCCCTCTCCATGCCCCTTTTTTCCCCAAAGTTATCTGATCCAAATTTTGAGATACTCATTTTTTTCAGTATAGTTGAAAGATCGAATAATTCATTCTTTAGGGAGTAAAATGCCCCCCCCCCTGGAGAATATGGGAAAAGGCCTGTAAGTTATGAAACTTTCCCATTGTTTACGCATAGTATTTGTTATTGGGAAGTGAGCATACATTTTCATTGTATATCGTACAGACATTTTTCATTGGGGGGAATTTGTATTTCGGATGGATTTCCGTAGGGAATATCTTCTTTGGGGAGGGGCCTTTCCGGGGGTGAGTTTTCCAGGGGAAATTTTTCACTGGGGGAATTTGACAAAATTCCTATACGAAATTGTTTTTAACTTTGTTATATTTTTACTAGAATTCTTAATTTTATTTACGAACGTTTTTATTAGTAATAAATATACGTAGCTTACGAATTAACTTCCGTAACGAAATACTATATCGAATATTTTTATTACATATAAGAGGGGGTTCCCCCGCGTCAATACCTCGCTCTTTACACTAAAGTTTAAATTGTGTTCCAGTTATTTAAGAATGACCCCTGAATCACAAAGACCGTTTAATTAGAGTAAATAGCTCTTTTTAAATCACTAAAAATATTTTAGCGTAAAGAGCGAGGTATTGAGGAGGGGACGAACCCCCTTATATACATAATAATTTTTGTTCGTTTTAAATTTTAATGTTTATCCTTACTTTCAGTTAAAAAACTTTTTTTATTTAATTTCTGATTGTTTTTTAAATAATTCTGGAAAATCCAGCGCTCCCTTCATGGAAATTTTCGTCCCCCATGATAAATTCCTCCATGGAAAGATCCGCCAACGTAACCCCACGTAATAAGGGCATTAGAACTTTTAATTCCCGTTAGAACGAGTCCTCTTTGTTTTTCAAAGGTCTGTTTTGCAAGGTTTCACTTTCCTAAGATTTTTAAAGGTCATCAAAGGTAACTGCCCTCTATAGCGAGAATTAGTGGAGGTAGGTACTTCAAAATAACATTCCGGGACTTACTTTAGCCTGTAGACTTATCCCAGAGAGTTTCATTTCCCTAACCTAACCCTTTTCCAAGATAGTGAAAAGTAGCTAAACTAGAATTTTACCACTCCTTGTTCTGGCTGATTATTTTGTAGGAATAACTGAACCACTCAGAAGCAAGACCAATTAAGTCCCTCTGATGTTTTTAAGTTTCGGCACCAAATAATCCAGTTGGGTCTTAACATAGTAAGTTCAGAGAGATATTGTTAACGATAATAATTGAAAAGAAATACGAAAAGATAGCTATCAAACACTAAACTTCTTTTTAAAAGTCTATTCAAACATATTCATACTGAAATAAATTTGTAGAAGGTTTCTATCATTGACGGAGTGATGGTTTTGGTAAATTTATGGTCTCCAGTGGTAGTTCATTTTCAATAAACTCTATTATGAATGGAAAGTCATTTGGATACATCTGTATTATTGGAACACACTCGAGAAGCGAAGTTAGGTTAATCCTTACTAAATTGACCAAAATACGATGAAAATACAATACTTTAGTTTATATAGCAATATAATTTGGGCTATATGTTTGCACATTACGGGGATGCGGGGGGGGGGGGGGGTAAAGTAAGCTAAATTAACCTAGAATTACCCCCCTCCCCCCCTAATGTGCAAATGTATAGCCCAAATTATGCAGGTCAAATACATTCTGTCACCCGTTATTTGTCTTTGTGGCTATGAAACCGGTTTTCAAAGATCGTACTATCAGCAAATTTCTCGAGTGTTCTGAATAATACAGGAGTACCATCATTTGTGACAAAAAGTGCAATCGATTGTTTTTACACTGATTCCTCCTTTTGTCCCACTGTGTAAATTTAAGAAGCCCCAAATACAAGAATATTAAGAGAATAACCTAACATACCGACATAAATTTATTGCTGCAATAGCCCTATTTCTAAGTACCATCTGGAACCAATTCCCAAGTATGAGATAGGACCATTAAGTCGTAAATAAATTCTGGAGAAGAATTCCCTTATGCAAAGTGAAAGTGTGGGATAGAAGCACAAGGTTTAATGAGATGATAAGTTTTCAAGTGTCGGCTTATTGATAAGGGTTTCAAACAACTCCTTTCATTTCTTTTTAGAATTAAAATTACATGCATGCAAGAAATCAGTATAATATGAATATCAGCATTTATGTACTACAGTTCCAGCTGAAGTAGTAGCTTAAGTAGTTCCTTAAGCAGTAGCTTAAGGAACTACAGTTCCTTAAGCTACGTAGTTTAATTTATGAAATTAGTGACCTTTAAAATAAAGATTTTAAACATAATGGTTTGATCTCAGACCGTAACTGCATCTGCCCTAGCCCTCCTTGGGTTTCTGTGGAATGAAATTACTTTTCAAGACGCTAGGACCTAGCTTTTGTAAAAGTCAGGAGTCTGTGGAATTGTTTGGTAATTTTAGCCAACTTTATGCATGCTAATCTCCCTTTCTTTAAACTGTAATTCCAGAGGTATTTCAATAATTAAATTTATGTGCGAGAGAGCTTCCACTAAAGATAGGAATTACCGTTCTTGTCTGGAGAAGATATTGTCTAATTAGAGAAAGGAATTCTTGCTGTGTTTATGAAAGGAAAGGAAAAGAACTAATAAATTTATTGGCACTTTTTTAGTAATTAAAATGTTGTTTATTGTGATTTTGGTTCCGCGTGTAATTTTTACTTTCTGCTTTACACCTTCTTTTTCTAAAGTTCCAGACGAAACTTTTTGAACTGATATATAAAAAACTGAGATTTAAAATAAATTTCAATTTGCAGAAGAATGTAAGATATACGCATAGGTAAATCTATTCATAGGTTATTAAAAGAATTTTGTTTTATGTTTTGTTTTGTTTTTTTTGGGGGGGGGGGGGGGTAAAACACAAGTTTCGTGTACTTCAGTGTCCAGATCCCGGTCCAACTTGACAATTATCCTGTAGCAAAATAGACACCTACCATTGCACTGATGTGCTTTAGTCGAAAGAGGGCTGACAAAAAAAGACAAGTATTTTTAATTAAAGTCTGCATTTCTGGAGAATGTCAAGCAACTTATCATAAGGCGTAACTAAATTTAATTCAGAGTTGTTTCCTTGAAGAACATGATGAATACTCACAGTAGGTTTTTACTTTTTAAAGTGAGATATAGGGGTTTCTAGGCTTTCTATTTTTCATTTAAATATAGCGATAATTCCCATTTCTCGATTTATTTATATTATGGAATGCTCTGCAAAATTTAGAGAAGTTAGCAATACTTGGATCGTTCGAATTATTTCAAATGACTCGACTACCTCGAATAACCTGACTTCTTCATCTGCCACCCATGCTTCTTTATAATTGCCTCGAAGTAACATATAATTATTATTATTATTTACTGAAATCCCTGTTATACTGTAACGCAGCAAACAAAGGAGGAAAAGAGAAACAATAAAAGAACAAAAAAACTTGATATCAAATAATTATAAAATGTGCTATAAATCTATAACAGTAAATCTTAAGCAGTTAAGTAACTACTACTTTTAGCTTCCTTCAGTCTTCGCATCCAGTGACAATTGTGCAGAAGCTATTTAAAAATGATACTTGTTTAACCATCTTTAGGAAACCGCTAAAGAAGTTTAACCACTAAATAAATTAAATAAAAAAAAAGCATTCTTAAATGAAAGTAAGGAGCAACATTAAAACTCAAAACGATCAGAAATTGTTCCGTATGTGAAGTGTTGCCCCCTCCTCAATACTTTGCTCTTTACGCTAAAGTTTGACTGTTTGTCCTAAATTCTTAAGAACGAAGCTGAAACACAGGGGCTTTTTAATTACAACAGACATAGCGTAAAGAGCAAGGTATTGAGGAGAGACTAACCTTCATATACGGAATAATTGTTGTTCCTTTTGAGTTTTAATGCTTCTCCTCACATTCTGTTAAAAAAAATTAATTTAATTTTCGATCTTTTTTAAATACTGCCAGGAAATCCGGAACCACCTCCACAGAAGAATCTCCCTTCCGATGGAAATATCCTCTAGACTCTAGATAATTTAATCCCGGTGAAAATTTACCCCGGACAATTACCCTTAACAACTCCATGCGTAAAATTGAGACAAAAAAAGAGAAATCAAGAAATATAAAAAGAATTTTGAATAAGAATTCTGGCAAATTCCCCTAGTTTAAAATTTCCCTCACAAGTTCAACCCCTTGCAACTTCCCTCCCCATTGAGAATCCCCCCGTGGAAAAACCCCCAGCAGAAAATTCGCTCCCCCTCTCGAAAATGTATGCATACTTCTCAATAAAAATACTAAACTTAAACAATGGGCAAATTTTATAAATTGAAGACCTTTCCCCTGGGGATTTGGGGCAGAGGAGTTATCATGAGGGAAGAGAATTTCCATGAAGGGGGTGCAGGATTTTCTAGCATTATTAAAAAAAAAAACGATGAGAAAAAAAATTCATCTGGAAGTAATGAGTAATATTAAAACTTAAAGCGAACATAAAATATTACGTATGTAAGGGGGTTCGTCTCCTCCACAATACCTTGCTCTTTACGCTAAAGTATTTTTAGTAATTTCAACTATTTATTCTACGGAATATTTATGCTATATCTATTTATGAAATTCTATAATTTCAACTATATCCATTCATTTATTCTTACACAAATATAGAAGTTCGTTATGTAAGTTAATTCATAAGGTACGTACGTTTATAACTAACAAAAACGGTCGTACAGAAAAAATTAATCTAGTTGCATTTTTAAGTAACCAAAGATTGGAGGGCAACTAGGCCTCCTCCCCCTTTTTTGTATCAAAATCATCCAATCTAAACTATGAGAAAGTAAGGTATTGACGCGGGGGCGAACCCCCTCATATACGTAATAAAAATATGCAAACATAGAAGTTCGTTACGCAAGTTAATTCGTAAGTTACGTATATTTATTACTAATAAAAACGTTCGTAAAAAAGTTCTATTTGCCTTTTTAAGTAACCAAAAATTGGACTGCAAATAGTCCTCCTCCCCCATCCCTTTTTTTTATCAAAATCGTACGATCAAAACTATGAGAAAGCCCTTTAGCAAAAAAAAAAAAAACAACTCATATGCAAGTATCGTTTAATTATTCATTTGCGGTGAACCAAAATCAAAACATGTCTTAATTCAAAAACGTTCAGAAATTAAATTAAAAACAAATTTTGTAACTGAAAGTAAGGAGCGACATTAAAACTTAAAAAGAACAGAAATTATTCTGTATATGAAAGGGGTTGTCCCCTGCTCAACGCCTCGTTGTTTAAGCGAGTTTTTTGTTGTTTTAAAAAGTAGAATTGTGAGAAAGAGTCAAACTTTTGCGTAAAGAGCGGGGCGTTGAGCTGGGGACAACCCTTTTCATATACGGAATAATTTCTGTTCTTTTTAAGTTATAATGTTTTAAAAACTTGTTTTTTTTATATTTAATTTTGAGATAAAGGGACAGGGGAGGGGGCCTAGTTGCCCTCCAATCTTATTGGTTACATAAAAAGGGCACTAGAACTTACCCTTCGAATAAGCCTTCTCCCGATATCCTAGGTTCACTCGGTCGATACGATCACTCCGGAAAAAAAAATTAAAACTCATCCGTGATCCCTCTTCCGGCAAAAAAGAGAAAAATCCATATTTTCGCATATAGAAGGTTGAAACCTCTGAAACAAAGTCCTCTGATACTCTGAATCAGAGAACTGGTGTGATTTTCATCAAGATTCCTTGATTTTTAGGGGAGGTTTCTTTGCTAATTTGAAAATCAGACAAATTTTCTCAGACTCTCAGCCTTTGATCTGCAATACTAAATTTAAAAACTTTTATATTTGGAATCAGCATAATAAGCCGATCCTTTTAATATATCTATTTGTATCGAAATTCGTTTTAGAGTTTCGGTCACTATTGCGTCGCATTGCTCCTTACTTACAGTTTGTTACCACGAACTGTTTGATAAACTTGAAATTACCTTTAATCTTTCCATCTCCCATTTTGCTGCCAAGCTAGAGAGAAAGCATTGCTTATTAACAGTTCTTACTGATATCAGATTTTTGGGGCTCCAGGTAGGCGATTTTTGAGGACACATAGGAAATCCAATAAATGACACAATAAGATCTCCCTTTATACAAGGAGCTCCCATCACTTCTTCGAAACTAAACCAATTAAATAAGGTTTAATTTCAAACTATATTTCTAATGTGGCTCTGAGAAGGGGGAGGGACTCTGGACAATTTTTTTTACTGCATTTTTCCTTGGTTAGGGCCATCGTAAATGCTTTATAGCAAACATACATTTTTAATTCTTGTAAACTTCATTTTGGTAAAATAAAAAATAAAAATGAATTTCGGAAAATAAAAAAATACTTAAGCTTCAATCGGTTATTTTTAAGTTGGATTCAGCACTATGTCTTATCCAGGGGGGGGGACTACAGGTTTTGAATTTCCTCCTGAGATGCTGGTGTGACTCGTAAAAATGTAACAAAAATGCATAAGGCCTAAGCAAAATTATGCGTTTTTAAAGTTTTTGTTTGTAAAACACGTATGCACATAAAAAGGGTATGCACAGGGTAGCTATGCAAATACAATATTAGCCTATATTATGCGAGAGATCTCGCCGGTATGGTTGTATAATTATTAAATTCTCTAATTGGTAAGATAGGTCAAAAACAAAAAAATGAAAATGTCTGAACTTTAGATATTTGCAAAAGCATAAATTTGAAAATTTTCAGTCTCAATCACGCTTTTTATCATATTTGTCATATTTTTGAAAAGAGATAATCTGACTGTTTTCTGGCAAATATTGGCTCCAGTTTCCCATTAGTGACTCTAGCATGTTAATGGAATTCTTTTGTCTCATATACAAACAGACATGTTTACATATTTTGTTTTAATAATGGTCGAAGCGTTTTTAGTTTTTTTCATTTTTTCTTCTCTTGGTTTCTACTATTTCTAAGACATTCTTTTGCCAAAACACGGGAAAAAACAGACATGGAAAAAATAATAGATTCAAGAGCTGTCTTTGTTGTCTGGTTAATGTGTCTATGTCAATTTCCAAAAACTAATAACAATTTTGAAATAAGAATCATCGATTCCTCACATTGTTCAAACTGTATGATTGTATTCTCGGAGTTGTACTGTTGAAACATCAACTATTGTTGATCACTGAGTTCAAGATAATTTTCATCAATTTTATGAACATATATATAATATAAAAAATAGACTTATAAATTATTAGTTTTTTCTGCAGGCTATTTAAGGATGTTTGCCCCCTGACCCTATTTTGTTGCGTCGGTTTTGTGTTTTCAGTAAAGTGCTAGATTTTAAAAATATAGGTGTATATCACAAGGCAGTTCATTTAAACTAGTTTTGCAGGCATTTATTACGCAAATTTCGATCTTTACATTCATAAGAAGGAACTATGATTTCTTAGAATTAATCTTGAATACGACGCAGAACTGTTCAACCTGGCAAAAGTATTTCATATTTTCTCAATTACTGTTTTTTTTTTACATAAGTTTTAAGACCCAATATGGTATATGAAGCAAAGCGTAGTACATAATGTATCTAACTTAAAATCTTGAAAATGGACAAAACGAACGTCTTTTGATACTGAACGACAAAATCCTCCCAACCTGATTCAGTTCAGAAAGAACGTGATAATCACTATTTTCTTAAACAGAGGTCAAAACTTTAAAATCTACATTTTTCCAAAAACAAACTTGGACTCTCTTTCAGTTTTGTTTCCATTATTAAACCAAACTCAAGTTTTATTTACAAAACCAAACACTTGTCAATTTGTTAACAAAGCTTATGTCTGCACATTCATCCTAAATTCTTACAGATGTTTAAAAACCTCATAAACAATTGAAAGCCATATTTAAAACCAGCTTTCTAACCATCCTGGTACCAATTATCGACCGATGAATAGAAATTCCAAAGGAAAAATGAAATACGAAACATGTGGACTACCTATAGAGCCGTCGTTATCTTTTGGGAACTCCAAGAGGGGATCAAATTGCAGACGTTCTGATGTAAGAAAAGAGCAGTGACCCGTGGGAGGGGGCAGAGTAAAGGGATGATTCAGCAAGCATAGATTCCAGCAAATGAAATTAAGTATCTTTTCGCAACGCAAGATTTAATGATTTTCCTGGACATATAGAAAATAAGATTGTGTTGTACTAAAAAAAAATTTTTTAAAGGTACAAGATAAATGGGAGTGATTTAACTAAGGAATCAAAGCCATACTAAGATTTGTGCTTTTGTCTAGGAACGTTGTGAAACTGTTCAACATTAAAAACTCGTACCAACTTTAATATGACTGATATAAAAAAAAGGAAACAAAGGATCTTTGCTATCACTCACAATTAGAAAGAGTGCATTGAATATTTTAACGTATGGGAAAAAATTTGGCAATTATCAACATTTACGAAGTCTATCACCCTCTCCTACCTCTGACCTCATTTGTGCAATTTGAATTTTTATTTTGAGCATTAAAGATTATAATTCAAAGTATATGATTTGCATCTAAGATCCGGAAACAAGGTTCTATATCATGTTTTAAGCCAAGAGCAAATTCTGTACTTTCAGATGATGAGGGGGGGGGGAGAGGATACTACCTCTTTTACTTTCTAGATAATTCCTTCTCGTCTAAAGTTCAAATTTTGCTTTTTGCAAATAGAAGAATGCATCGGTTCGTTTAACCTACATAGTTTCTAGATTTTTGGTATTTATAGTGTTTGCTGATTAATGGTTAGCGCACGTTGTTAGCCTAGCCGAATGGTTAGCGCGCTGGACTTGAGACCCTACAACAAAACTACTGTCCGTCGCGAATTTTGGCAGTATATTCAGATACTGTAAAAAATTTTTGATTATAATCCAACATCTTAATTCTTAAGCAAAAACTCTGAAAAAAAGGAGATACTAATCAATTTACAAATATTGATACACACAATTTAACAGCAAGAAATCGGGGGCTTAAGAAGCCTGTGTCTCATATCGTATCTTGGTGAGACCTGGGCATGGTTTCAGAAACGGTCAGAAATCGAAATAAATAAAAAATAATAAATAATATCAACTGAAAGTGAGGAGCAACTTTATGCATAAAATGAACAGAAATTATTCCTTCTATGAGGGAGCTGTCACCGCCTCAACTCTTCGCTGCTTATTCTAAAGCTTGAGTTTTTTTCCAAATTTTTTAAGAACATTTCACTTGTGCTTAAACACAAGAACCATTGAACTGGAATAAAGCTTTTTTAATTACTAAAAAGCTTTAACTTAACGAGCAACGGGTTGAGGAATGGGAGTTCCCCTTATATACGGAATAATTTAAGTTTGTTTTAAGCTTTAAAGTTGATCCTTACTTTCAGTTGAAATTTTTTTTTATCATTTAATTATATTTCATGAAAAGGTATAATTTTGTGAGCACGATACTTTAGCCAACGCAGAAACGGTCAATACTTCAACGTTCTTTCTGGTTTTTGATGAGTAGCAAAGCATTGAGACAAATATTTTTTGAACGGTAATGAAAAAAGTATGTCAATTAAAGTAAAAGCATACAAAAGTAAAAAAGTAAAAATTACAAAAAAATACACAATAGCCAAATCATGAAAAATAAGATAGGAACTCCTAGAGTTCCCTTTTGTTGAGCAATGCCGAAGTTTCGGGCGGATCTTATTGAACAATACCGATTTTTTGAAATTCGGTTACACAACTCCGATATGTTTAAAGCCTTCAGACTCAGCAACTAGTTTGTTTCGAGTAAAGCATTGAAACTAAGATTGAGAAAATCAAATAAGGATCTTATTGAAATTTGAGAACTGTTGTAAGTGTTGACTGTTACTAAGTAATATTGATATTTTTAATTTAATTTTGAATACTAAAAGTCAATACATTTTTCGGCCTTAAACTTTATAATTATAACAAATTAGAGGTTTTTCAAAGTGAGCTACTAAATGAATACCATCACTCCAGGTAAAAAATAGGTAAAAGTAATTATGAAACAAAAACACACATCCGTAATAGGGACAACACAAAATTAAACATTTCTTTTTATATGGGCTTCAGACATTGACTCATGGGTACTCAGACATGTTGAAATTGATGTTTGGATCCAGCTTAGATGGCTCTCCTTGCATCTTCTCCCCCGCAGCACCTACGAAGCTAGCCCTTGATTGTGATCTAATGAAATTTTATACGATTTTTTTTTTTCAAACCACTAATGTGACTAATGTCGTAACAGCCACATTTGGCTGTTACGTTTGGCTGTTACGTTTTACTGTTACCATGCCTCGAATAAGTTAACTTCAGCAGTTATTTTAAAATATTCGAAACACCTATCGTGTTTATAATAATAAGAAGAAATTTGTGGTAAAAAATGAGTCGTCAGGAATTTGCTTTATAGTATAGTAGTTTTTAAGTAAATTTTTCAGCGTACTATAAAATTTTATGTTTTTTTTTGAACGTTTTAGGCCTAAATGTTGACAGAAGATATAAAATGACTAGTAATCTCGGTCATTCAACTACGCTGACTTGCCCATGTAAATTCTTCAGTCAGCAAAGAGATATCCCTTATGTTGAGCATGTGAAACATCTCTTGTTACAGCATTGGTTTTCCACTAGAGATATCTAAAAGACATCCTTATCATCAGCTGTATGTCATTTTCATATGCATGGTCTAAGATGATATGAAACAGTAATGCATATCTCGCTGGAAACAAATTGCCGCAATTAAAACTCAGGGATTTCAGACTCGTATCACAACAAAACAGAAAAAAATCAGATAATTTAAGTGTTATTATAAAATTCATCATTTGGTACAAGCTTAGTGATTCTAATGAGGCGTGTCTCTAGTGATGGAGGAGGTTTGAGAACCCAGGTCCAACCCATTACCGTTAAACTGCGAAAAATTACGCCCCCCAACACACATGTCTGTCATTATAAGAAGCAAGAAGCAAAAATTTGCTTCTTATAATACTACTACTATTACTGACAACTCAACGCTGAATCAAGCTGCCTGAGCCCAACAGCTAAGCACGCTCATCCTCCATCCCAATATTTTCAAATGCTCCCTTTTTACACCCTCCCAGGAAGTTCCAGTTTTCCTTAAATCGTTCCTCACTACATCATTTCGCCCCAACCGAGGACGACCTGCTTTCCGTTTAGCCCTACGCGGTTGGCTAACATGGACAATCTTTGGCAATCTGTCATCCTTTATCCGAAGAACGTATCCTAGCCATTTCAACCTTTCTTTCGCTATTGCTCTAGAAAGCAGGAATGAATCGCACTTTCTTACAGGCTACTGTTTGAAATACGGTCAGTCGGTCGGGTACACGAAACAATCCGTACGCAATTTCTCTGGAAAACATCTAGTAAATGCTTCTTACGGGGCTGGCAAATTGTATAAGTTTTTTTATTATTATTATTAATGGTTTGAAGACATAATTCTTAGGTAGTTTCTATTATGTCCAAACGTTTTTGAAGATTTTTACAGACTTATAACAAATGAGACTTCCAAAATCAAGGTAACTTAAGGAGGTCCTAGACGGTCAATCATTATGATCAAAACTTCCTATCACGAGTGAAGCGATTCCTTATTTCAATTTCCCCAGGAATCCCCCACCCCCAGTTGAAAGTTGCTCCCGCGGAAAATTTCGCCATTGAGGGTTTCTTCCGTGGAAAATTCCCTCTACCCATGGAAGACCCCTAAACTCAATTCTAATCCCGCTGAAAATTTCTCCCGGAACATCTCCATATGTTAAATTTAGTGAGCAAAGAAAAAGTCGGGCAAATAAAAAAAAAAACTCGTAGAAGAATTCCGGCGAATTCACCCTGTGTAAAATTTCCCCTGGAAAGCTCACCCCCGAGAACTTCCCTCCTCAAGGGAAAATTTCACCATAGAATATATCTCAAGCAGAAATTACCACCAAAAAAATGTCTGTATACTTCCCAATAACAAATACTGTACATTAACTAAGGGTATTTTCGTAATTTACAGCCCTTTTCCCAGGGTTTGTGGGTTCATGTTATCCCCAAAGGCATAGTTATCGGACCTTTCAACTTCGCTGAACAAAACGGCTATCTAAAAATTTGATTGGACAACTTTGGGAAAAAAGGGGCGTGATAGGAGCTAAATACCCTCCAATCTGTTTGGTTACTTAAAAAGGGCACTAGAAATTTGATTTTCCTTATCTTCTATGATAAGTGGTTCGATACTTTCACCCATAAAAAAAAAAAAATAAAACATGCATCCGTCATCTTTCTTCTGACAAAAAAAAGAAAAAATTCCACATTTTGTATATACGAGCTTGAAACCTATAAAATAGGGCCCTTTGATACGCTAAACCTGTCGGTTTGATTTTCGTTAAGATTGCTTGACGTTTTGGGGTGTTTCTCCCTTGTCAAAAATCAGTTAAATTTTCTCAGGCTAACTTTTCTGTGTAATATTAAACTTAATGAATCTTATATATTTTTAATAAACATAAAAATTTGATTCTTTCGATACATCTATTGCTATCAAAATTCTGTTTCTTAAATTTTCGGTTACTATCGAGTCGCGTCGCTCCCTATACTACTGCTTAGACAAATGACGTCCCCTATTAACTTTTTTTTAACAAGCCGAAATGAAAACTAATTTGAAAATCCGTTTTGATCAAGATTAAAGGGTTGATTGAAGCATGATTGAAACGGGCGTCAATCGACTGCCGGAGTCTACTTAGGGAAAAATAAAATAAATCTGTGGTTCATTTCCAAGGCTCCTTTTAATTGAAAAAAAAAAACGTAGGAAAGGGTTCCTGGTATCACACTACGACTCGTGTTAATAGTAACCGTAACTAAAAAAGAGTTTTGATTGCTTTCGTGTTTCAGAGGCCATAATGTTCCGCAGTGGTGCATTCCTTCTTATAGATGTACATTATCAACTATTATATAAATATCTGTGGAAGATATTCAACGGATCTTTCTGGGGTTAGAGGGGATGCCCGAAGCCTCGAAAAGTGTATTTTATGCCCAAATTCTTGAAGTTTTGGAGCTTTCAGATAAATATACAAGGACAGAGGGGGGGGATATATATAGATAATCCATAATGTCGCTTCAGTCTAAGGAATATTTTTGGGCTCATTCTGTAATGTGGGTGCTCCATTGTGGTGTTCCTAGATCATTACAGAAATTTTTAAGCAGGACATAAAAGGTTAAATTTATATCTGCAGAAAATGGGGAGAAATTGGTGGGACCTCCATATAAAAAGACATTTTCGAAAAACTTCCCTTAAAAAAGCGTGGAAATGATCACCCTTTGACACACGCTCTGTATTTCAGATCCTCCTTCCCTCCTCCTCAGAAACATTTGAAAGAGTGAAATTTTGTGGGGATAGTTATCATTCTCGACTCATTGATATATGTATATTAAACTTGAATGGATAAAAGGGGTTTGGATGAGGGAATGTTACCCTGCCTTATATTCAACAGAACCTTGGATAAAACAGATCGTAGTAACAAACTACAAACAGAGTTGCAAACAATTTTTTTTCAACATATTGAACAACGAAATCCATTATTTGCGTTGATTCTAAGTTTGCTGCTAAACACCACTAGTTTTATAAATCCCCCAAAAATACAGCTCACAAGTTTTTTTTTTTCAAAAGCAATTGAATCGAACCGACAGTCGTATATTATTAAATGAAGGTTCATTCGAATGAAAATTTTATGATCTAGTACACTTTTTACTTCCTTATTATTTTTTTTTTTTATAGGAAACGGATGTAGCTAAGGTATCGAAAAAACGTTCTAGGCCCTTATTCTCCTACTTTCCGTGAGAGGTACTTCAGGTGAATTGAATGAATTTTTAGATAATTAGGGGGTTTAACCTCGGACCTTCCTTCAGTATGAAGAATACATATAAATGACGCATAATATATTATTAAGGATGAATATGCAATGAAGCGTCCAGAATGGGTTTTAAGGGGGAAAGCGTTCGCGTCTCACTACAGATACAAATTTTTTTTTAAAGAAATATACTTTATTTCGAAAAGAAAACTTGTAAATAAAGAGTGGGGCATAATAGGGCGGTACCCCTCCTCATACATAGATTAATATTGGTTATGGTATTAAAAACGAAACGAAATTAGATACAATATGCTTTCAAATTAAACTATAGAGCTTTATCAAAACTTAAAAAGCGACAAATATTGTTCAGTATTTAAGCGGGGGGAGGAGCTGCCCGCCTCCTAACCCCTCGCGCTTTACACTCGACTTTGATTTCTTGCCCTTAATGCCTTAAGAACGAATGCTCAAACATAATGTAAATAGGATTGGATAATATTTTTCTTTATATATATATATATATATATATATATATATATATATATATATATATATATATATATATATATATATATATATATATATATATATATATATATATATATATATATATATATATATATATATATATATATATATATATATATATATATATATATATATATATATATATATTACCCCTTCCCTAATTTTTGGTGAATTGACATATATATATATATATATATATATATATATATATATATATATATATATATATATATATATATATATATATATATATATATATATATCATGAAAAGAGAAATCACCAATGCTACAGCACAAGCACAAAAAAAAAAAAAAAAAAAAAAAAAAAAAAAAAAAAAAAAAAAAAAAAAAAAAAAAAAAAAAAAAAAAAAGAGACAGAAGGAGAAAAGGAAGACTGTTTTCCTAAATTAGTGATTAATATAGACCAGCACTTGAATGAGGCCTTAACCCTACTCATCCATACAATCACATAGGTCAAACAGCATAGCCACACACAATCAACCATAAAGAATAATCCATGGACAGGCAGTCATGCCCACCTTTCATGCAAGGAAAATAGTAAATGACGATTAATTAAAACAAAAAATATTAGTGTGTTTCAAACAGTTCGTGGTGGATTAGGTTAAGTTGAATTTGGTTATAAATATCAGAAAAGGGTCAAAAACCTAAGCTACCCTATCTAACCTATCCTGTTATCATCAAACCTTGGAAAAAGTTCTGGGAATTGGAAAAAGTTTGGATTTGGAAAACATCGGAAAAACATGGAAAAAGTTGACTGGCAACGCTGACCAAATCCAAGGAGAAAAAAAAAGGTATTTCAGCAGACATTTACCGGTGAACGTCGACATTTTTGGACATTCACGGTAACAAATATTGAATTTTTATGCTGATTCAAGATTTAAAAGGTCATCAAGTTTACAACCCGTCAAAAGTTACGGGTACTAAAATAAAATTCTAATTTTTGACAAAGGAGAAAAACACCCCCAAAAAGTCAAGCGATCTTATTGAAATTGTACCATCTGATTCAGCATATCAGAAACCTTACTATAGAGTTTCAAGCTCCTATATACAAAAATGTGGAATGCATTTTTGGATAGAAGAAAGATCATGGATGCGTGTTTATTTGTTCTAGTGCCCATTTTAAGTAAGGAATAAGATCCACACCCCTTTTTCCAAGGTCATCAGATCAAAATTTGAGATAGCCGTCTGATTCAGCAGAGTTGAAAGGTCCAATAACAATGCCTTTGGGATAGCATGACCCCAACAGTACAAGGAGAAAGGGCTGTAGGCACAAAGTTATGCAATTTGTCCATTACTCACATATAGTATTTGTTATTGGGAAAGTTTCCGAATGAGTTTTCCAGGAGGAATTTTTCACACGAGGAAGGGGATTTGAAAAACATGGCATTGTTTGAAAAACAACTGGAAATTAACTAAAAACATTTTTTTCAAATGAAAATAAGGAGCGACATTAAAACTTAAAACAAACAGAAACTAGTCCGTAGATGAAATTTACTCCCTCTTCGATACCCCGCTCTTTACGCTAAAGTTTGACTTTTTGTTCAAGCTCTTTAAGAACGACTCCTTAAACATAAGGGTCATTTAACTAGAATAAGAAGCTTTTTAAAGTAGTAAAAACCTTAGCATAAAGAGCGGGGTATCAAGGAGGGGGTAATCTCATTCACACCCGGAATAATTTCTGTTTGTTTTAAGTTTTAATGTTGTTCCTTACTTTAAGTTGAAAAAACTTTGGTACTTTTGTATTATACGATAAACACTCGAGAATTTTGATCGCGAATGACGCGAACACGAGACAAGAAACTGGTCAAGCAACTTCTTTTCACCAGACAATTAGCTTTGGCTGGGTTGGAAAATACATTGTAGCTGTATTTTAGTTAAGTA
This sequence comes from Artemia franciscana, assembly GCF_032884065.1. Taxonomy (NCBI): domain Eukaryota; kingdom Metazoa; phylum Arthropoda; class Branchiopoda; order Anostraca; family Artemiidae; genus Artemia; species Artemia franciscana. The sequence continues at coordinate 21,358,705 of NC_088876.1, read as the reverse complement.
TTTAGTTGGTATTTTGGTTAGGTTATGTTAGAAGAGGTTTGTTTAGGTTACGTATTTAATATATGCTATGCTCCCCCCCCCCCTAATGTGCAAATACATAACCCAAATTTGTTTCTAAACTATTATATTTGCATCATAATTTGCTTTATTTTATTAGCATTAACCAAACTTCACTTCTCGAGTATTTCCCGTATAAGACTTAAGTACCAAAACTTTTTATATATTTAATTACCCCAAGAATACAATAATTTGATGCCTATTTGCTTAAAACAATAAAAGCTGAACTCAAATGTTTTAAAGGAGAATCAGTAAATTAGACACTTGAAAATAATTATTAAATATATCTTTTATAGCAATAAATACTTTCAGTAGAGCACTTTAAAATTTAAACGTGAAGAGTGGGAGTGAGAAGGTAATCATCCCTCCTCACGTACGGCATAATTGACGTTGTTTAAGATTTAACTTCACCCTTTACTTTCATTTGACGAACTTGTTTTTGTTAATTTAATTCAGCTTAGAATCCAACAATACCAATCCAACAGTAAAAAAAACTCGGCTCTTATTTTTTCTTTAGTGTGCCTTTCGAAAGTTCTAGTATTAGTTGTCAATTAATTCAAACAAAAGGGACATATTATACACTCATATTAACACAGACTTTTTTCCTGTTTTGGGAAATTATTTCAATCAATACCATATCTTCAATTGTTAGTTATTTTTTTTTCGGAAAATGCTCTTTCTGTTTCCATCCAAATTGGGAATTTATTATCATTCACTGAATTATAAATTAAAGTAGATGAATACGTTCTGTTTCAGCTTCAGGAGGGACGAGCCACCTACCAAATTAATATTGATTCTTTTCCGCAATTCCAAGAGCTGGAGAGTACCAGCAGTAACTCCCATAGGGAGCTGGAGGGGGAGTTCTAATTTAGCGGCAACATCCTAGGTAAGTTGATTACAGTGTATACATTTCTATTAGTATGACTTAATAATTTGACTTTTTACCTTTCTTTATTTAGAACTAGACTGGAATCTTTTTCCAGGCCATCATAACGACGTAGTTCAAAAGGATTTTGTTTTGGAGAATTTGTTTTTTTTTCAAACACCTCCCACAGTTAGAAAACAAATATTAAGAGAGTATTCGTTGGAGAATTAATTTTTTTATTTCTTTTATTATTTTTTTTTTGGGGGGGGGGACTGGAGTAAGCTATAAGGCTGAAGAGAGGAGCGGGTTGAAGGGGTTGGGGTGAACGGAGTTATGTTTGGATGGTGGTTGTTACCCTCGGGGTGTTTGAGAGAAGGTGATGGTCTTTTTTCTTTTTTTCATTATTATTTTAACTAGTGTAGGATGCTTCTAGGAACATTTATGCAGGTTTTTTTTTTATTATTATTGTTAATTTAGGGTGCTTTTAGGAATGTTTATGTAGTTAATCGCTACGCGTTAGCAAAATGAAAATTTTTCCCTAGCGTAGTGATTTATATCTATGATTAAATAAAAAAAAATAGTTTTTTTAACTGAAAGTAAGGAGCGACATTAAAACTTAAAACGAACAGAAATTACTCCGTATGTGAAATGGGTTTTCCCCTCCGCAATCCCTCGCTCTTTACGCTAAAGTTTTTAATTGTTTTAAAAATTAGAATTGTGGCAAAGAGTCAAACTTTAGCGTAAACAGCGAGAGATTGCGGAGGGGAAAACCCATTTCTTATACGGAGTAATATCTGTTCGTTTTAAGTTTTAATGTCTCTCCTTACTTTCAGTTAAAAAAACTAGTTTTTTTTATTTAATTTCTGAACATTTTTGAAGAAATGCATAACAAACTTAAGAATTAACTTACGTAACAAACTTTTATACTCTTATATTTTTATTATGTATATGAGGGGGTTTGTCCCCTCGTTAATACCTCGCTCTTTATACTAAATCTTAAGTTTTGTCCCAATTCTTTAAGAATGACCCCTGAATCAGAAAGGCCATAGAATAAGTAGTTGAAATTACTAAAAATACTTTAGCATAAAGAGCGATATATTTATCTCCTCCGAGTACCTCGCTCTTTATGCTAAAGTATTTTTAGAACCCCTCATATGCTTAATAATCTCTGTTCGTTTTAAGTTTTAATGCTACTCCTTACTTTCAATTAAAAAAACTTTTTCATGTTTATTTTTTCATTGTTTTTTTTTATAGTAATGCTAGAAAATCCTGCGCCCTTTTCATTTAGTTTCTGTTCCCCCATGATATATTCCTCCAAGGAAAGATCCTCCCACATAGCCTCCTCCCCTCAACCCAACCCCCCAAACCAAAAGAATCCCCCTGAAAACGTCTGTACACTTCTCAATTACCATTACTGTATGTAAACACTGGTCAAAGTTTGTAACTTGCAGCCCCTCCCCCAGGGACTGTGGGGGAGTAAGTCATCCCCAAAGACACAGTTATTATGGTTTTTGACTATGCGGAACAAAATGGCTATCTCAAAATTTTGATCCGTTGACTTTGGGAAAAATGAGCGTGGGAGGGGGCCTAGGTGCCCTCTAATTTTTTTGGTCACCTAAAAAGGGCACTAGAACTTTTCATTTCCATTAGAATGAGCCCTCTTGCGACATTCTAGGACCACTTGGTCGATATGATGACCCCTGGGAAAAAGAAAGAAAGAAAGAAAAAAAGAAAAAAAAACAAACAAATAAACACGCACCCGTGATCTGTCGCCTGGCAAAAAATACGAAATTCCACATTTTTGTAGATAGGAGCTTGAAATTTTTGCTAGAGGGTTCTCTGATACGCTGAATGCGATGGTTGCATTTTCGTTAAGATTCTATGACTTTTAGGGGATGTTTCCCCTATTTTCCAAAATAAGGTAAATTTTTTCAGGCTCGTAGCTTTTGATGACAAAGACCAAATTTGATGAAACTTATATATTTAAAATCAGCATGAATATCCGATTCTTTTGCATCAAAATTCCGATTTTTAGAGTTTCGTTTACTATTGCGCCGGGTCGCTCCTTACTACAGTTCGTTACCACGAACTGTTTGATAGTTTATATTTTCGTTTATTGTATAAATAAAAGTCAAAGTAAAAAAAAGTCTCCTCAAAAATTTCAGTCTTGTTTATACATGCACCCAAGGCACGTACCCAGCAATTTATTCCGAAAGAGGGGGGGGGGCAGTTAAAAAACAATCAGAACAGGTCATGAATGGGAAATATAAGCAATTATAAAAATGCCAACATTTTGGGTAGGGTAGGGGCATGAAATTCCCCTCCCTCCGGAGTTACTTGGCTGGACAACGCTTAATAAAAGATTCTGAAAGTCAGGTGTAAGGTCTCTGCTAAAACAAATTTTTAGCACGCCCAAAGTAGATAAAATATAACATTTTTGCCGAAAAATGTGCAATACTGAAATAGAAGTGAAACTCTCTGTTTCAAGGAAAAAAACACGTTTGTCACCTTAGAAATTAGAATTTTTTGAGAAAGAGAAAAAATTCTAGCATTGAAAAGGGATGAGAGGCAATTTAACGTGAAAAAACGTTTACGCACATACAAAAAACATGACAAAGAATTGGCTATATCTCTCCTGTTAATCTGCTAACTGCTCAACCGAAATGGAGACATGTGCACTGGATTTGCGTTAAATACAAAGGAGAAATAAAACAAATAATTAAATAATAGATATATGTTTAAGTAACGTAGTTAATGGATAGAGAAACTTTTTACCAACTTTCATTAATTTTTTTTTAACGAAAATAAAGAGTGACATTAAAACTGAAAAAAACGATAATGTCTTATGTAAGTTCTCTCCATTAAAAATCTGCTTTAAACACTCAAAACACTCTAGCGTTTAATCCACTCCATAAACTGAAGTTTAACCATTACTCTTATTGAAAGCATTTTCGTGTGCAATACATGTTGCACTTGTGAGAACAATTACCAACGGGCAATTATAAATATTCGATTGATCATACTCGTCGTCACATGTCTTCTAACCGCAGATTTCGTTGTGCATCATTTTCGTTTGACATAGTTGGGATTAACATTGTCACTTGTCTTCTAACCGCAGATTTCGTAGTGAATCATTTTCGTTTGCGGTTTGTTTTGATGCTTATTGTCGCAAGTCTTCTAAGCGCATATTTTGTTGTACCTTATTTTCGTCTGAGATTCGTTATGTGACAGACTTGTATATATGTGATTGTCGCGGTCGCTTGTCTTCTGACCGCAGATTAATGTGATTTCTTTTCAAGATTTCCCCCATTAATTATCTTTGCTTCAATTATCATGTTACATAATTCAGTTTTTCGCTCGCAATTCGTTGTGATTCTCACTTGTTTCGTTTAAGATTTGATGTGATCCTCGCTGTCGCTTGTCTTTTAACCGAAGACTTTTTTCCCATCATTTTCATCACCACGATAGTTTTTTTCTGAAAATTAGTATACCCAGATTTTTCGGCCTGAAAAAACAATTCGGATAGGTTTTTTCCCAGTTCTTCATTCCAAATTCGTTTTTCCCAGAGGTGATGGCGTCGAATGTATGGTCCTATAAGAGCGGGAGAGGGTTTGTTCGTGAAATCATTCGGGAAAAAAGCCAAAAGAGAAGTCCCATTAACCTGCAGTTGGAATACAAGTGACAGCTGGAATCCCACATATACAGGCCCGCCACGAGCCGAGCACCAGGGGTCGAGCGAAGCTCGAGCGAAGCTGGGTCTCCTGGTACTATATATATATACAAGAGGATGAATGCGTCATATTTGCCTGAGTTTTGGTTGAATCGTTTTTAGTGTCCATGATGCATGCAGCTTCAAAAAAGGAACACAGCTAAATATAAAATACAGGTTGTAATGCGTCTATTTACCAAAGGCGTTTTAAGCACTTTCATAATGCTCAGAGGACACATGAACAACCTAGACCATCAAATGTGACAAAACCAATCCGAGTAGCTATGATAAAGGGTATTGAAATGAAGAACAAAGGAATATACAATTAGAATACTATTGTCAACGACAATTATAACGAGTCAAAAGCAAAAGTGAAGAACAAAAAATACTTGGTTCGAAGATAAGCGGCAGCAAGAATTAAAACGAGTCAAAAATAAAAGTGAAGAACAAAAGAATATGCGATTACAAGACATGCGACAGCGAGGAGCAGAACAAATTAAAAATAAAAGTGAAAAACAAAGAAACATGTGGTTAAAAGATATGCCACAGCGAGAACAAAGAAATATGCGGTTAGAGGATGCGCGGCAGCGAGAATTGCAAGCGACAGAGGGAATCAGACCGTGTCAAAAATGAAACTGACAAGTCATTGGGACCCTTCAACGTTATATGTACTCCCTGTGGAGCCCTCTATTTTCTCGAGGAAAGAGTAGCAAATAAAGGTGATTCATTTGGAGTTTGATGCTTACAACAAGAATCAATATATACAAGCCTGCCGTGTGCCGAATGCCGGGGCCTGGCCTCCAAATCGGATACGTAGTTTTTACGGCGCTTGGTATGTACCAAGTGACATATTGCGAGCGCAATTTCTGTCCGTTGGTATGTCTGTCTGTCTGTCGGTCCCGGTTTTGCTAGTTGGGGCACTTCCAGATAAGCTAGGACGATGAAAGCTGGCAGACGTATCAAAGACCAGACCAGATTAAATTAGAAATAGTCTCTTCCCTAATTCGACCATCTGGGGGGGGGGGGGAGCGAGCGAACGAGATAGTTGAGAAGAATTTTATTTGCCGATAAAACAAACGATCGTTTTTCTTAAGCGTCGCTTGCTGGTCTAAGGGTATGATTCTCACTTGGGGTGCGAGAGGTTTCAGATTCGAATCTCGCACCACCCCAATTTTTACATGAAGAAAATCCGAAACTAGATATGAGATCAATATAGCCATCGCTGAAAGTTGGCAGGCGTATCAGGGACCGGACCAGGTCAAATTAGAAATAGTCGCTTCCCCGATTCGATCATCTGGCGGTGGAGTGGAAGGACAGTTAATTTGAAAAAATTAGAAAAATAAGGTGTTTTTAACTTCCGAACAGGTTTTCAGATCTTAATGAAATTTGATATTTAGAAGGATCTCGTGTCTCAGAGCTCTTATTTCGAATACCAGCCGGATCCGATGACATTAGAGGGAGTTGGGGGAGGACCGGAAATCTTGGAAAACGCTTAGAGTGGAGCGATCGGGATGAAACTCGATGGGAAGAATGAGCACAATTCCTAGATACATGATCGCCATAATCGGACCTGATCCGCTCTCTTTGGGGGAGTTGGGGGGATCGGGATGAAACTTGATGGGAAGAATAAGCACAAGTTTTAGATACGTGATTGACATTACCGGTCCAGATCTGATCTCTTTGGGGGAGTTGGGGGATTTCTAGTGCTTTGGCGAGTTCGAGAATAAGCACAAGCTATAGGTGCGTGATCGACATAACCGCACCGGATCTGATAATCTCGTCACAAGTGCCATATGAGCTCTTAGCTCTTGTTTTTCTTCAAACTGGAATATAGACGTTTCTGGCCACAAACACGAACTAAATAGGTCACAATTTTAGGAATTACTCCTTAAAAATTATTTCTCATATTTATTATATCTATTAATATCTATTAAGGTATTTTTCTCAGGGTGGTTATATCGAACCTATGGTGACGCTATGGCATCAGGAACATGCTCACATTGTTTACGGTTAGGAAACAAGCGACAATGACCTATACAAGCCTGCCGTGTAGCCGTGCCGGTGCCTGGCGTCGAATTTTTTTTTCTTGAAAGTGGCATATTGACATTTCTTGGAAAATTTTTATTTTTCTCAGGGTGGTTGTATCGAACTTATGGTTACGGCATGACAAGTTTTAAAAGGAAAATCTTTTTCGTTATTATCCTATTTTTCATTATGCTTTTTACGCACCTTTTTGTGCCAAATTTAAATGCTCAGCTAAAAAATAGCTTGAAAAGGCGAATAATAATAGGAATCTTTTCACATTACAAAAATTTCTTTTTCTTTCTTTTTTATTTGTTGCTAACATTATTTAGGCTTAGTTTTTGGTTGTCCATTAATCTTCGTTTTAACGAAATACAGTAGTACAGGAAGTTAAAAGCCAATCGAGTACTTTGACAGTAAAGTCCAAGATATACAATGTGGACTTGTCAATTTGGCTTCTAAATGACTAGTATTTGTGATTTTTCGCATTTGTATTGTAAAGAAGAAAAAAACCTTTCATCACACGATAAGATTATAATATCTTCTTTTCCCTTTATCTCCATACATACTTGAAGAAATTTTCTATTTGACAAATATAGGATAGAAACCGAAAGCAAACCCGTCGAGCCTAAGTAAATTCTCAACATTTACTTCGGAAAGATAAGGATTGAAGTTTCTGAGTAAAATTACAAAGGCTATATGACATATTTTATCACCTGTCAGCCTACTGAAATTGACACAAGAACAAAAAATATTTAAAAAAGCTGAATTGAAGGATATGAAAGATGGACCTAACTCTTATATACATACAATTTAGTAAAAGCAAAAAGGTTGTTTAAAGTGAGAAGTACATTTTGATTTGAAAGAATGTTAGGCCAAAACGCTCGTGCCTAAATAATAACAACGATAATGATTATAATGCTATAAAAATGAAATCAATTATGCTTTTGTTACTAAAAAAAATGCAAGCGTGATTAAAATATGTCTGCTTTCAACACCAGGGCTGTTTTTATTGACTTATCATCGACCATTTTACTCTACATTACTCAACATCATTTAATAGTCGGTAATATAATATGTTTCACATGAAAAATCGCTACTTAAGAGCTAAAGGGTCGTACTTGAAATAAATGATTCCAAGAAAATCGATGATGAAGTTTGAGCATTCTTGTGTTCATAATAGTCGCAGAAAACTTGGACTAAAGACATCTTCAGGCAGACTTAAAAGAATCTTCCCAACAGAATCAGATTATACGAAAAAAGCAACTAATGACGTTATTTTGACTATTGACATTTTTGATAAACTAACCTGAAAGCCGGTCGTCCGCGGTTAGGTCGGGAAAGATTTAAGGGAAACAGGAACTTCCTGGGAGGGTTTATAAAGGAAAGCTTTGAACAGATTGGAATGGAGGAGGAGCGTGCGTAGCTGTGTTGGCCTCAGGCGGCTTCATGTTGCGGTGAGTTGTTAGTAGTAGTAGTAATGACGTTTTCATTCAGTCTGTGCTTAGAGCGTTTCAGATTTAGAGTAGAGGCGTTAATGTTCTTCATCTAAGAAGTCTGGGGTTAAAAAACAAAATAGAGATGTAACTTACTGAACTATTATAAGCTAATTTTTTTCTTTCCACACAAATAATTTGATAGACGTCTATTTGCAGCCATTTAAAGTATAACTATTCAGGATATTAATGCTGATTGTAAATATGAATGTGTAGTCTACTGTATTTCTGAAACTATAAAAAAAATCAGTAGTTATTTTCTGAAAGCGGATCAACGAAAAGGTGGTGCTACATCTATTCAAAAGTAGAGATGACGAGTGTTGGTTAAGTATTTAATGTCAGCAGGGTATTCCTGCCAGTGCTGCAACAAGTACTCCAAATTTTTACTTAAGTATCAAGTAATAAGTACTTTCCAAATTCTTACTTAAGTATCAAATATCAAGTACTTGCCAAAATTGTACTTAAGTATTACTTCAAGTACTACTTCAAGTATTTATCCTAGGTGTATATATATATATATATATATATATATATATATATATATATATATATATATATATATATATATATATATATATATATATTTAAATATAAGTATATATATATTTTTCTGATATCAAGCCCATGCTACCGTATTTTAAAGCCATTCTGAAGGCTTCTTAGCCCCTTCCCTTGCCTATAAAATGTCCCCTGTCATTCCTCTCTTGGACATCTTAGTCAAGAACCAAAATTTCCGTTTTATCGCTTTTAACCGTTTCCCTTGTTCGGCTGGTACACACCCAATGAGGTCTAAGAAAATAATCTTAACCAATTTTCAACACAAGGGCTTGAAAGGAAAAGACTATCAAAACAATTAAGTGCAGTCAAAAAACCTTTCATTGGATCAGACAAATCACATGACAGGATTAACACAGTACACGTAGAGTTGAACTTCTGGTGATTAGTGTTCAGTCAAATCTGGCACGGTTGAAAAAATACACGGTTATTCTGAAACATGTGGGAATGATAAAAACAATATTGAAAACATTTTTTTCCCTTGTTTGGCTGGTAGACACCCAACGAAATCCAAAAAATAATCTCAACCAATTTTCAACACCACGGCTTGAAAGAAAAAGACTATCAAAATAATTAAGTGCAGTCAAAAAACTTCTGATTGGATCAGACAGATCACATGAAAGGATTAATACAGTGCATATAGAGTTGAAATTCTGGCGATTAGTGTTCAGTCAAATCTGAGACCTTTGAAAAAATACAGGGTTACTCTGAAACATGTCGGAATGGTGGAAAAAATATTGAAAATAGAAAAATAAACTTTGGATTTGCTTTAAAACAAATAAAAGGTAATAAAATAGTTCATTCTCAGATTCAACAAGTAAAAACCTTAGGAACGAAAAAACCTCAAATTTAAAAGTAAGGAGCCAAGTGAGTCAGTTGCAGACTTTTTTAATAAGAGGAATCAAAGCTCAATAAAAAAGGAGCAGCAAAAATCCACACTTTTGGCAGCTAGCTGAAGGTTGCTGGCTCTCAGTGTGCTGAAAGAAAAGAAGAGTATGAAAATGAAATCTTGATTCACACTTTGATGACATGTCTCGCCCTCGGCACTTTTACAAGGAAACTGCCTCCAGTTTTCAAGTTAAATTTCAGACACGCTATGAAAATGTACGGCATCTATATCCTTTGGCTGGTTTTCACTCAAGCAAGCCACATGCTGTGTAGTCAATTCAGATGGTCGGTAAAACTCCCCACAAACATATATTATAAAATCACGGGCCTGCAGCAAGCCCGCTGATTCAGACGCATTCCATACGGCTGGTCGAACTGCAGATTGAATGAATGAATCAACTTTATTATCCGTAAAAGTAAAAAAAACACACAAAGTACGGGGTATTATAAAAAAACAAAAACAATAAACATCAAGAAAAAAAATTCAAACTGACAAAAGACGACATGGACTAATTAACCAGTATCAATATGGAAAAAAAGGGTGCAGAGGGTCGTAAACGTGAATAAAGTAGACAGTCTTTTTACATAAATCATCACTGGAAGACCGAATCCAAGAAGTCATATCTATTAAACCAAATCGAGCAATTATTTTTCTGTTTTGGTGCCATCTAGGAACCAAAACAGATTCCTAGCAAATTTCAGGAATTAGCAATATCTGAAATAAGCCATACGTAGAGTATGGTGATTTTTTTTACGGAATTGATGAGCCATGACTGATAAAAACAAAAGCACAGGGGTGCAATAAGCGTTATAAATCATGCACAAATCATTGCGGTTGTAACGGCTTTTGTTAGGGGATATTTTTCCGTACACGACGCGTAGGTTTTTTACGGTTTGATTCACTAGGGATGAAAAGGTAGTGGAAAGTGTTGGACCGAAACACAGACCAAGCCAACTAACTAAAGAAGAACATGGCAGAATTGCAGTCCCAGCAACGAATGGAGCGATCGCATAAGGGCTATTAAAACAAATAAACTCGCATTTAGACGCATTAAGTGTCAGTCCAATCTTAGATAGTTCATTATAGTAAAATTGGAAAGCAATCCACGGCGAGTCCAGGCAATAAGAAGAACGTCGTCTGCATATGCAACAGAAGACAAACCAATATTACCGTAAGAAACAGAACTTTTAAGGGGACACAGGCACAATGCAAGCACACATTTAAATACACTAGAAGACAATACGGCAGAAGTTGCAACCTATTTATTTCTAGCAGCAGTTTTCACGCCATGAAATGGCAAAAACCATTAGACTAATTCGAAAATCTTCTGAGAAAAAAGGAATAAAACAAGAGCTCATATGGCACTTGTGACGAGGTCGGAAGAGCCAAGAGCTCATATGGCATGATCTCTAGCAAAATTATAAGAATCAATAGATTAATTTAAAAGAAAAAACAGAGGCTTAATGCCGGTCAGCGTTTAAAATAAGAGCTCTGAGACACAAGGTCCTTTTAAATATCAAAATTCATTAAGATCCGATCACCCACTCGCAATTATAATACCTCATTTTTCTGATTTTTCCTATCCATTCAGCCCCCTCCCCCAGATGGTTGAATCGGGGAAATCAACTTTATCAAGTTAATTTGTGCAGGTCCCTGACACGCCTACCAATTTTTATTATCCTAGCACGTCCAGAAATAGCAAACTCGCCAAAGCACTGGACCCCCTAACTACCCCAAAGAGAGTGTATCAAGTCCGGTTTCGTCAATCACGTATCTACGACATTTGCTTATTCTACCCACCACGTTTCATCCCGATCTCTCCACTCTAAGTGTTTCCCAGGATTTCTTGTTTCCCCCTCCAACTCTCCCCCAATGTCACCAGAACTGGTCGGGGCTTAAAATAAGAGATTTGAGACACGAGTTCCTTCTTAATATCAAATTCAAAAATGCCTCACGAACGGTCACCAGCTCTTAAATTAAAAATACCTCAATTTTTGTAATTTTTCCGAATTAACACCCCTCCAACTCCCCCAAAGAGAGCGAATCCATTTTAGTTATGTCAATCACGTATCTAAGACTTGTGCTTATTCATCCCACCAAGTTTCATCCTGATCACTCCACTCTATGCGTTTTCCAAGATTTCCGGTCCCCCCCCCGAATCCCCCCAATGACACTGGATCTGGTCGGGATTTAAAACATGAGATCCGAGTTCCGAGATCCTTCTAAATATGAAATTTCATCCGATGAAATTCAAGATCTGATCACTCCTTCGTAAGTTAAAAATACCTCAATTTTTGTAATTTTTCCGAATTAACACCCCCTCCAACTCCCCCAAAGAGAGCGAATCCATTTTAGTTATGTCAATCACGTATCTAGGACTTGTGCTTATTCATCCCACCAAGTTTCATCCTGATCACTCCACTCTAAGCATTTTCCAAGATTTCCAGTCCCCCCCAAATCCCCCCAATGACACTGGATCTGGTCAGGATTTAAAACATGAGATCCGATTTCCGAGATCTTTCTAAATATGAAATTTCATCCGATGAAATTCAAGATCTGATCACTCCTTCGTAAGTTAAAATACCTAGTTTTTTCTAATTTTTCAGAATTACCCCCCCCCCCAACTCCCCAAAAGAGAGTGAATTCGTTCTGTTTATGTCAATCACGTATATAGGACTTGTGCTTATTTTTCCCACTATGTTTCATCTCGATCCCTCCACTCTAAGCATTCTCGAAGATTTTAGGTTTCCCCCTCCAATGTCACCTGATCCAGTAGGAATTTAAAATAAGAACTCTGAGACATGATATCCTTCTAAATATCAAATTTAATTAAGATCCGATCTAATTTTTGTCCTCCCATCCCCCCCCCCCCCGGATGGTCGAATCGAGGAAACAACTATTTCAAATTTAATCTGGTCTGGTCCCTGATACGCCAGCCAAATTTCATTGTCCTAGCTTATCTGGAAGGGCCAAAACTAGCAAGACCGGGACTGACAGACCAACAGAATTTGTGATCACTGTATGTCACTTGGTAAATACCAAGTGCCATATAAATTAACTTTTCTCTGGGGATGAAATATTTGGTTGAAGGTTGGCTTCAGTATGACTTATTTTGGAAAAGGGTTATTTCCAGGCTTTGGGCAAGCCATGGGTGGAAGTAGTTACAGGCCCTACTAAACTGAAGGAAAACTCGACTTTCTTAAAACTTGAAAATCCCCCCCTCGCCCTATTTTAGATAGGGCTTGTGATATTAGAGCTCGATATGAGCCCTGATCCTAGTCATCATTGGTCTAGCTTTCATTTGGATCCGTTGCTCCATTTGCAAGTTATACTAAAATAAACCAAAAGCTTGACTTTTTTCAGCACTTAAAACCCACTCTCCCTCGTTCTATTTGAGCTAGGGTTTTCATCTCAAAACTTGATGCCTATCACAGTCTTAGGCACCTTCGGTTCAATCTTCACCGAGATCCATCAATCTCTCGCAAGTTGCACTGAATTAAATGAAAAACTCAACTTTTTTTTAGTGCTTAAAGCCCCCTCCCCCTAATTAAGCTAGGGTGTTCATCTCCAAACATTATGTGCCTTATGGTTTTGGCATCTTTGGCTTGACTTTCATTGAGATCCATTACTTCATTCGCAAGTTAAATTAAGTCGAACAAAAAACTCAACTTTTTTAGCACTTAAAGTCCCTTCCCCCACACCCTAATTAAGCTTGGGTCTCCATCCCAGAAATCAATGCATATCATACTCTTAGGCATCTTTATTCAATTTTCATCGAAATTCATCTCTCCATTTGCGAGTTACAGTGAATTAAATGAAAAACTCGATTTTTTTTAAAAACTTAAAGCCCCATCGCCCTAATTAAGCTCAATTTTAATCCAAATAGTTCAATTTTAATACAAATCTGACTGGCGGTTCTCCCGCTATACTCGATTGCACAGACGGGCGGACAGATCTCAAAAACCTATCTTGATGGATATTTTCCACTATCCAAATAGGTGATGATGCCTGGAGGATGATATGCTATTGTTTTCTTTTTTTTGAATTCAATGAGCCAACACGGCTACCTAAGACGTTCCAAAATCTGTCCGCCCGTCTGTCTTTCTGTCCGTCCGTCTGTGTAATCACATATAAGGGGAGAACCGCTGGTTGGATTTGGATGAAAATTTTGATGGCTAGATTTGGTGCCAAGGATCATGAGACACATCAAGTTCAAAGATGAAGACCCTAGCTCAAATAAAACAGAGGGAGAGTTGCTAATAACAGTTTTTCGTTTAATTCAGAGTAACTTGCGACTAAAGTAATCTGAATGAAAATTGAAACAAAGAGGCCTAAGACCATGACAAATCAAGTTTTGAGATAAAGACCCTAGCTCAAATTTAACAAGGGGGAGTTACTTTTAATTCCTGAAAAATTTAAGTTTTTTGTTTAATTTAGTATAACCGGCAAATGGAGTAACGGATCCAAATGAAAACTAGGCCAAAGATGCCTAAGATCAGGGCTCATATCAAGCTCTGGTATCACAACCCCTTTATCAAATAGGGTGAGGGGGAGAGGGTTTCAAGTCTTAAGAAAATTGACTCTTCTTTTAATTTGGTAGGGCCTATAACTTATGAATGGAGTGACAAATCTGAAGTCAGATTCGTCTGAATACCTGAATTTGCTGGAACGAATTTGACAAAATACCACTGCATTGGATCCAGCTAGAATTCCCTAGACTTGTTTATTGCAGACAACATTTAGATGGGCAAAGATTCATAGCTTCAGTAGTTTTACCAATAATATGGTCCTGAAGATGATGAAATGGTAGAAATCTGGTTCAGTTGACGAGATGACAAAACTTAAACACTAATGTCAGAAATATAAGCCCAAATGGACTACAGTATGCAACATTTAGCACAAAACAAGGGATTTTAGCTCACTGTCGACCAGTGAACTGTGAAATAATTTCAATTTTCTTTTTTATATAACTTTTAAACAAAAATTAAACCAAGTGTTAATCATACTATAATTTTTTTTTGTCAAAAACAAATACCTTATTTCATATCCAGAAATAGGGCATGGAGCTATATCTGAGTTTACTCTAAATCTAAAGGGTAATGTTTTCTTGTACATTGCCAAAGCACACACACACAAAAGCAATATCTGAGTTTGCTCTAAATCTAAAAGTAATGCTTTCTTGTACATTGCCAAAGCACACACACACAAAATTTTCTTGTCAAAGGTAAAGTATTTGAAAAACAAGTACAATAAAAGTATCTTAAGTAATAAGTATTTCGTAATCTTACTTAAGTATCAAGTAATAAGTACACCGTAGAGTTTTTACTTAAGTATAAGTACAAGTAATGGAAAATTTTACTTAAGTAGTACTTCAAGTAAGTGACAGCACTGATTCCTGCACACCTCCCCACGAAATTAGTTTAGGTTTCCAGAGACAGAATTGAGAAGTCACATTCCAGATTATGATAATGCAGCTTTCAGGAATATATCAATGGCCTAAATTAGACTATGAAAAGGAGATTTGAAGCCCATGCCACAACGTCAAACCTACTTGTAATAATTTTATTTTGAAGAAAATATTAACTTTGTTTTCCTTCGCTCTTCGTTGATCCCTTCAGGCGACCATCTGGTGTTGGTTGAAGCGTCATAGCCAGAGAAATTGTCTCAAACTCTTCTGTGTTCCTTTATCTCCCATCTTGCAGCAAATTGATGACACTCGTTCTGATTATCATTTGTCAAAAGCAGGCCCGTAAATTGCTAGGACTTTGATTCGTATTTAATCTTAAGACTTGGGAATTCACCCGGGTACTTGGGTACTTGACCCGACTTTGTTGGTGAATGTTTGTGTGAGATTTTTTGTTCCTAACTTTTTGTTACTTTTGTCACCCAGGAAAAGTCTTGACCTCAGATTTTTAGAAGAAATAATAAAAAAATTACCATTAGGGAGAAGTTAGCCAGAACGCTCAAATCATTATCATAATATAAGTCTAGGAGAATCATCATTCCCTCTTTAATACCCTCCAGTGTCGAGCTATCCACAAGTTTTCGGACGCTATATAACAATGTACTAAAATCTTGATATTATATTTCTCTAAATGTTTATTCAATTTGCTTTAAATACCCATGTTTTCTCTTTTCTTTTTTTTCTCTCTTTATTTTCAATTTTTTGTTGTTTTTTGGTCCTTAACAAGTTCGCTTCTAGGATCTTTTTTATTATTGTTGTTATGTGTTTTTTTTTTGAATAATAAATTGAATTGAAATAATAATAAGTGTAGGAGAGGTTTAATTCCCCATTCATTCGATGCTATACCATAGCCTTTGCCGTGTTACGTAGAACAAAATTCATCAAACGATCCTTATAGATGGGGATAGACCGCTTCCCTGCTTGCAGAAATATTGTTCTCATACATAGCTAATAACAGGAATTACATTTTAAAACAAAAACCAGACATAAAGAAACTAATTTATGGTAATTATGGTAAATATTGTTTTGTCAAAATTTCAATAGGTACCTGTCAAGTATTCAAATTTCTAAGACTTAGGAATCAGATGAGGGTTCACACTGAAGCTTTGGCCCTGGATTCACTGCTGAAAACAAGGGCGTCGTCTCGGGAGGAGGGACAGTTGCCCCCTTAAATAATTTGGAGAAAGCAAAAGAAAATGGCCCATGCCCCTTCACTATCCAGATATGGGAACCTCTCCTCCAATAAAAATGCTGTAATTAGTCCCCGGGCTGAAATTCTCATTTTCCTAATCTAGCCCCTTTCCAAGATAGCAAAAAGTAGCTAAACTAGAATTTTACCTCTCTCTTCTATGTAGAACTGTTCTATTATATGACTCATCACGGGGCTAGTTCCGAAAATTGAGACTGCCCTTTTTGTAGAGGCCTCATCGGAAGGAGTTACCATTCCCTGGAAAAACTGTTAGTGGGAATTGCGCACATCTGTTGCTTGATATGTCCTTTACTCTTTTTCTCATTGCATGGGCTCCGGAAAATCGAACACTGTCAGTCAGTTCATGTTTCGATCTTAAACTGTGTGCACTTTGTAAAACTATCTGTCAGTCAATGTCTATGGATTGAAGTCCAAATTTTGTGCTATCGGTATGAAGCAATTGACTTAATCCTGTTATTAACAATGCGTTTTCGTTTCATTCATAGAAAGAATTTGCTTTGTATTTACCGTTGTTTTTTGTACAATTGAAAAGAAAGGATCGTTCTAGTTTAAGGGCTGTTCTAAGAAAACGCTATTATAACAGCATCATATGTTTTAAGTAGTCTATGGGTAGTGAGTGTATCGTAAATTGGGCTTTTTTTCGAATTTTGTCAAGGTGATTATCAAAAGATGAATGGGAACTCCCAGCGTTGTGAAACCGCAGTTTGAACTTTGCTTAAACTTGGACACAGAATTGCTCTAACTTTTCCCAAATATTTTGATAATGTAGGCTAAAACCAATCCAGTCAAATTGTGCCATTTGTGGAGTTGTTTGAATTAATGGCGAAAACTTGTCGTTCTCTTTCTGCCTACCTGTTAACAAAGAGTTTTGGTATTGTTCTACAGTGCTATCGATAAGGCGATAGGACTAAATTTTTCTTTTGGAGGACTGGGCCTTGGTTTATTGAGCTCAACCTGATGCTAAGTCCCTCTATCTATTTTTAAAGGTGTTTTGTCGTATAAGTTCTATTTGTTTCTCCTCAAAACTCTGTATATCTTATTTTTAAAACAAAAAACTTGTTAACTCTTCATATTTTTATCGGTTGAATCTTGCCTTTTTCATGGGATCTGGTGTTTACCCCCCCCCCCCCTCGCAGCTGGTTGGTCTCTAATCGTTTTTGACTTATGAAAAAAGGACTATAACTTTAAATTTCTGATCGAATGTGCACCCTGCAAAGTTTCTGCAACCATGAGGTGGAGCTGGGGATGAGGAAGGTTAAGTCCTTTTCCTATAAGGAATAGATTCTGCTCATTTTGTGGTTTAATGTTACTCTTTACTCTCATAATGACAACGTAGACCATAAATATTCACAAAAATCAAGAGGGATCAAATAAAAGTCCTGAATACAACCCGGGGGATGAAAGCCCTTACCTGCAAATGTTTGAAATTGTAAAACAAAAGAGGAATTAATCTAAGACAGTAAAATTTGTTTAGAACTTAAAAATATTTTGGCGAGCTAGAGAGGGAGGGAGATGCCTCAAAGGGTACATAATTTTAATGCCAAAACATCCCAACTCTCATTGACTTTGACTTACTCGACTTAAGTCTCCTGACGGGCGCTGCCCGGCGTACATAGTGACGTCTGCCTCCTCCATCCACTTCGATCCATGGTGAGTATTTGCTCTTCACCCTGTCTGATGTTTGCCATCGTCAAGAACTCGGAGAGGCTGTCGGACCAGCGTTTCTTCGGTAAGCCGCGAGGTTGCTTCCAACCGTTTTTTACAGGGTCGAAGTCGTATATCGTCTTTGCGGGTAGATGTGGTGGCATTCGAAGAAGGTGCCCGAACCATCGTAAGGTTTCCTCGGCTGCTTGAGTCGAAAACCAAGACCGCTTTGTGAGCTGCAGAAGCTTCTCATTGCTGACGAAGTCGGACTATCGTAGGCCCTCGATCCTCCTCAGGCTCTTCACATGAAATACGTCGATTTTCTTGAGGGTTGCAGCTGGTGCTTGCCATGTCTCAGCTCCGTAAAGCATCACAGAGCCGACTAGAGCGTTGAAGTGTTGAAGGTCCGCAGTTTCGTTGTACGACTGATGTTCGGTTTTCGCCAGAGGTGACGATTCAATCTGCCCATGACAGAAGACGCTTTAAATAATCTCGCTTGCAGCTCGGGGAGAAGCGAGCCATTTGAAGAAATGATGGAGCCGGGGTAGGGGAAGTCTTGAACAACCTCGATGCCAGTGGTGCTGTCCTGGCTAACTGGAGAGTTAACAGTAGGAGAAGACGGGTCTATGACCGCAATTTTAGTTTTGTTCCAGTTTATATACATTCCTACTTTGGCAGCCTCTTTCCGTAGAATTCCGCGCGCTTCCATGAGCTGCTCCATGGAGTCCGCCAGAATTGCCAGGTCATCGGCAAAATCAACATCTGTGATGGCACGATCTTCGAATTTGAGCCCAAAGCCGAGACGTGAAGTGGTTTTTGTCATAATATAATCTACGATGACATTGAAGAGCTCTGGGGCCACTGCACGTCCTTGGCGCATCCCTGTCGTGATTTGAAAGAACGGGCTGGGCCGACCGTTTACGTGTACACAGCTCTCCGTCTCATGGTGCAGCGCCTTGAGAAGTCTGCTACATTTCTTGGGTAGGCCAGTCAACCTTAGAATCTGCCAAAGAGCTTTTCGATCAACTGAGTCAAATCCAGCACGGAAGTCGACGAAGGCAATAAATACTTTCTGTCGGAACTCTGTTGTCTTCTCTACTATTTGTCGAATCGTGAAAATCTGCTCGATAGTTGAACGATCCGACATAAAACCAGCTTGCTCCGGTCTCCGGATTTTTCGAATGATATTCCAACATCGCTCCAGCAGGACCATTGAAAATAATTTGCCAGGGATTGACAATAGGGTTAAAGAGACAAGTAAGTTAGAAAGAGACAAGGGGATAGTGGAGGTAGAAACTGATTTATAATCAACAGGGCTGTATTCAAGAATTTTGTTCAGTTTTTTTTGGGGGGGGGACGTGACAAGACACTTTAAGACGCATCCAAAATGTGAAAATGATATTTAATCTATCTTGATTTCTATGAATATTTCCGGTCTACGCTGTTATTATGGAAGTAAACAGTAACATTAAACTACGAAGTGAGCAGAATTTTCTGATACGGAGAGGGGCTGCCTCTTCCTCATTCTCACCTCCGCTTCATGGTCGTAGAAGCTTCGGAGGATACTCACTCGATCAGAAATTGAGAGTTCTATTCCCTTTTTTCATAAGTCAAAAGTGATTGGAAACCAACCAGCCACTGGAGAAATTTTTCTGGGGGGCTATTTACCGCAGAGGTTATTTTTAAAGGGGACATTTTCTAGGGGGCATTTTCTAGGGGGTGTGGTAAACGCCTAGACCCCTTTTCCCACATTATGCTGAGAAGGAATGTACGCACGGAGATGGGAGACTTTTGGTATGGCCGTACAAAGCTCAAGATCTTAAGATTTTCCCGAGAAATTCCTCTGGTTCTCGAACCATGCACATTGAAAATATTTGTTATTGTCCTTGGATTTTGATCTTTTAGACTTATCTTTATTTTCAGTGTGGATATTCCATTTTCATTTGTTTAAATTCTCAAATTTGTAATGACAGTGTCGAGCAAAATTATTGATAGAGTTAAATTATTAAATAAATATTCAGAATATACTTGCAGAAATACAAAAATCTCAAATATAAAACCAAAAACTTATTGATGAACTTTGCATAAAATTTATGAAACTATCTATTGGTATTTTTCTTCTTCTTTTTAGTAAAACAGAATCGTAATAAAATGCGACTGGGCAAGTCAAAACAGATTTTTTATTAGGGAGGGGGGGGAGACAAAACGAAACAGCATAAAACAACCGGGATCAAACAGATGACTGGCGAAGTTTTGTTTACTAAACTAATTTACAAAAAATTGGTGATTATCATATTTTACCCCATAACTTGTGAAAATGCTAAGTTAAAGATTCAGTTAAATACATGGAAACTAAAACTTTGAGCATATATAAATATGAAGTGAAATTAACCGTTTTGAGTTGTTAACGCCTCGCTTATTAGGCTAATAAGTCAGCATCGTTTATGGATTCGGAAAAAAAAATCACACATCCTTCAAAACCCAGGAAATCACGCGCGAGTAGCTTCAGCGAAGCTTAGTTTAGCTGGCATTGCCAAAGTTCCATGCTTAGTTGAAGATTAAACAACAACAAAAAAAACAAGATTTTTAACTGAAAGTAAGGAGTGTTATTAAAACTTAAAACGAACAGAAATTACTCCGTATATGAAAGGGGCTTTTCCTCCTCAACGCCCCGCTCTTTACGCTAAAGTTTGACTCTTTTTCTTAACTCTGCTTTTTAAAACAGTAAAAAACTTTAGTGTAAATTGCTTCTTACTTTCAGTTAAAAAAACTTGTTTTTTTGTTTAATTTCTGAACGTTTTTGAATGAATGCATGTTTTGATTTTGGCTCTCCGCACATAAACAATTAAAACGAAATTTGCATATCATTTTTTTTGGCTAAATTGATTTCTCATAGTTTTGATCGGAAGATTTTGAGAAAAAGGAGCGGGGGAGGAGGCCTAGTTGCCCTCCAATTTTTTGATTGCTTAAAAAGGCAACTAGGACTTCTAATTTTTTGCAAACGTTCTCATTAGTAAAAAATATACGTAACTTACGAGTTAGCTTACGTAACGAACTTCTATATTCGTATGTTTTTAATTACGTATATGAGGGGGTTCACCCCCTCTTCAATACCTCGCTCTTTACGCTAAAGTTTGAATTTTGTCCTGATTCTTTAAGAATGACCCCTAAATCACTAAAGCCGTTGAATAAATAGTTGAAATTATTAAAAATACTTTAGCGTAAAGGGCGAGGTATTACGAGGAGATGAACCTCTCATATGCGTCATAATTTCTGTTCGTTTTAAGTTTTAATGCTGCTCTTAATTTTCAATTGAAAAACCTTTTCTTATTTATTTTGTCATTGTTTTTTTTTATAATGCTAGGAAATCCTGCGCCCCCTTCATTGAAATTCTCTTCCCCCATGACAAATTCCTCCATGGGAAGATCCTCCCACGTAACCCTCCTACAAACCAAAAAAATCCCCCCTGAAAGCGTCCGTACACTTCTCAAAACGATTACTGTATGTAAACACTGGTCAAAGTTTGTAACTTGCAGCACCTCCCACGGAGACTGTGGGGGAATATGTCGTCCCCAAAGACATAGTTATTAGGTTTTTCGACTATGGTGAATAAAATGGCTATCTCAGAATTTTGATTCGGTGACTTAGGGGAAAATGAGTGTTGGAGGGGGCTTAGGTGTCCTCCAATTTTTTGGTCACTCGAAAAGGGCACTAGAACTTTTTATTCCCGTTAGAATGAGCCCACTTGCAATATTCTAGGACCATTGGGTCGATACGATCACCCCTGGGAAAAAGAAAAAAAAAAAAAAAAACAACAAACAAATAAACACGCACCCGTGATCGGTCTTCTGGCAAAAAATACGATATCCACATTTTTGTAGATAGGAGTTTGAAACTTCTACAGTGGGGTTCTCTGATAAGCTGAATGTGATGGTATGATTCTATGACTTTTAGGGAGTGTTTCCCCCTGTTTTCTAAAATAAGGCAAATTTTCTCAGGCTCGTAACTTTTGATGGGTAAGACTAAACTTGATGAAACTTGTATATTTAAAATCAGCATTAAAATGTGATTCTTTTGATTTAACTATTGGTATCGAAATTCCATTTTTACAGTTTCTGTTGCTATTGAGCTGGGTCGCTCCTTACTATAGTTCGTTACCACGAACTGTTTGATCATCTATTTAACTAAGGTGGCTGAAGAAGGATTTATTGTAATTAGATATTTTTTTCATATTTCTATAAAAGTAAAGACATCTTTAAAGAATATTTTTTTCTCCAATGTTGAGCTTAGGTTTTGGGTGAAAAAAGACCGTCGTAAAATTCCCAATGCAATTCATAGTGGATTAGCTTAAAAAAATAAACCACCACTTAGAGGTGTTGGAGGATTAGTATCATGATAATGCTTTATAAGTAAGATTTTATTTACGAAGTGGCTTTCATGATACATAAAATTCATATGAAATTAATGCTTTAAAATCTTACTGAAATTTAAACAAAGTTTTTTTTCGATTGCATGTAAAGGGTTACGTTAAAACATAAAAAAAACAGCGAAAACCACCCTTAACGGTAAATCCGACATAATAAATGCCCATTTGCTAATTACAAATGTTTTAAAAGTTTTCCAAAAAATAGAAATGTTATACTTTCTTAACATAACTATCAAAATTGTATTTTTTCAGTAATGCTCGCTTTACATTACGAATTGGGATGAGGGGGCTAGAGCTCCGTCCCATTGAGGGAGAATTCTACTCGTTTTAAGCTTACAATGTTGCTCCGGGCTTGCATTTGAAAATATTTTTTTTCCTTAAATTTAATTTCTGTTTGTCTCCATGTAAGCATTTAGTGTTTGTTTCTCCCATAGACGAGGGGGGTTACTCTATTTGTGAATCTCTGTAATTCTAATTTGTCATCTTTGCTTTACTGGAAACAGAAAATAATCACCACTGGTTACTTTTTAGGGTTTTAATGTTAGGCCATACAATGGGAAATACTACGTTCGGATAGCTAGGCCGTATCCGAAGGGGGGGGGGTGTTACCGGGTTTGAAACCCTACCCAATGAAATTTTTATCTGACCTATAAACGTAAAGAAAACGCATAAACAAATTTATGGTTCATTTTTGAAGTTTTTTAACTCCCCCCCCCCCCCAAGAAGAATAATCCCTTCCCAACAAAATCTTCTGTACGGCCTTGTCGGGTCAGAGGCAACGCCACAGCATTGCCTATAATAAAGGCCATACGGCTCTAATGTCTTATTATTATTTTTCCCCAGAGGCTTTTCATATGGATGGGGTGGCTGTATAAACTTCAAAGAGGAAACATTCGATTGGAAATCAGAAGTTCTAGTACCCTTTTTAAAAGTCAGAAGTCATCGGAGGGCAACTAGCTCTCCATAATGCCCCTTTTCGCCAAATGCTTCCGATAAAAATTTTAAGATGACCGTTTTGTTAAAAATAGTTCATACAATAGGTATACAATATAAATTACAATCATATAATAGTTACTAATAGAAATGAATGAATAATCTTCATTTCATAAGTGAAATTTAAATTGAATATGAAAATCAAGCTTGAAACGAACAAAAAGTCATAACAAACAAGGGTTTCGGTTTTGCCTCCTTCTCTCACTGTAAAAGTCTAAAACCTTCTGCGTCATTGGTGCTTCACTGAAAACAAATTACATTACAAATATATTCTTTTGTAATTATTGCAATATATGAAAATAAACATAAAAATTACTGTAAAATTAAATTTTGAACTGATGAGCTTTCAGCGATTAAGAATGTTCACAAATTCAGTTTAATTTTGTTAGTTCTTTCCAAGACTGTTCAATACAAATATAGCTTCACTAACAAAAAAGAGTTGGGATACTACCTCTTCCCTAACTGTAAAAGTCTAAAGCCTACTGTATCATTGATCCTTCAGTGAAAACAAATTATATTACAAATGTTTTCTTTTTTCAGTTATTTCAGCATTGAAAATGAAAATAAAATTACAGCGAAATAAAATCTTGAACTAATGATCTTTCAACAATTTATAGCATTATATATGAAACATTCGGTTTGATTTCATTTTTACTTTCTAATACTGTTTAAGATACATATAGTTTAAAGTACATATAGTTTCAAAAAAGGTTTTAGACTTTTACAGTGAGAGAAGGAGGCAAAACCCAAACTCTAGTTTGTAGTGATTTTTGTTCGTTTCAAGCTTGATTTGCACATTCAATTTAAGTTTTGCTCGTTTTAAGATTTATTTATTCATTTATATTATTACCTATTATATGTTTGTTTGCTATGATTGTTTGTTTAATTTCTGCTCGTTTTGGGTTTCATTCATACTACAATAGCAAAATAGTTTTTGTTCGTTTTAAGCTTGATTTACATATTCAATCTAAGCTTTACTCGTTTTAAGATTTATTTATTCATTTCTATTAGTACCTGTTGTATCTTTTTTTTACTATGATTGTTTATTGAATTTCTGTCCGTTTTGGGTTTTATTTATTCTTTAATAATAATTTCTGGTCAAGTTTGAGTTATTGTAGATTTCTATTTCTTCCGATCTTAGGTTTAATATGACCTTTACTTTTCTTTAAAAAACTTCTTTTTTGGTTTTTTTTTATTACTAATAATACTAAATAAGCGCTAGTAAGCATTAAACGAGCACGATTTTCACGCGAAAATCACGAAAACTCGTATTTTTTTTAGAAAGGGACTTGAAAAGTTAGCTAAAGGTTCTCTATTATTCTGAATTCTATTGTGCAATTTTCAGCAAGATCTCATACTATTTAGTGATTGCCTACTTCGTTCTTGTATTAAAATTGTGCCAATTTTCTTATGCCTAAACTTTTATGAATAACTTTAAACTTGATGAATTGTCGATATTAAAAATCACCATGAAAAGTACATTCTTTGATGTGTTCATCATGATATTCCCCTTTTGTAGAGTTTCTGTCACTATCGATTGCCACAAACTTTTGGATGTCGCTCTTTACTTTTCTTTCAAAAATATTTCTTCAGGAAAATCTTTGATTTCGATGTCAGAATAAATAAATGGAACAAGCTGCTTGTGTATGACTTGCCATATTTCATACTGAAATTTGTTCTCTAAAACTTAGTATTTGTCTTGGCAAAGAGTTGAATCGAAACTGCTAAAACATTTATCAGATTCTTGTTGATTGATTCTTGAGAGAAACATTGCATTCAATAATTTTGAGTTCATTGGCTAAAGTTTTAACGCTTTTATTGAAATAATAGATGCATATAAATGAATGATAAGTAAAGGAACTTCTCTCCTGATAAGGTCAAGTCATGGCAAAATCTAACCGGTAGGTTCTTCTTCGCTCTCGCATGATCTGCGGCGGTGGCCTAGCCGAAATCTTGTTTAGAGGGAGTTCAAAACATTTCACTGAGAAGGATGGGGGAACAAGATCTTGTTCTTGAGGGACAGGGTTGCCTACGTCTTGACAGGTTGAAAATTAATCTCGTCTGCAATGTTAAAGCTTCATTAAAAAATGCTAGTTGAGATTTTTTCATTACGGGGAGAGCCTTGACTTCCAGAACGCTCCTCTGGCTAATCCATAGTTCTTTAAGCGAACGACACATGATTTTTTATTCTCTCATGAAGAAATGCAAAAAAAAGAAAGGAAAATAAGACACTAAAGAATTGCTGGAACTGTAGTACGGCCTTATAAAAAGTAGTAGTGCCATAGAAAGCACGATACAAGTTTGAATTTAGAAAAAAGCAAAAATCTCTGGCAATACAAGTTAAAATGAAAAGTTGTAGAAACATTAACATGCAGAATGTATCGGGAGATCTGAATGACGTCTTTTTTTTCTACTTGGGAACTAGGTTGAGTTTTCTGTCGTCTCAGTTCCTCATAGTTGCTGGTTATATTGCTTCTCAACCTTCGCAACATATATATTTAAAACCAGTGCAAAGAAATACTGACTGCTGATACCTTTTTACATTTTAGACTATACAAACTAGCACTTCACTGAAAACACAAAAGCTGTAGACTCGAGCAAAAAAAAGCGCTTGTAACCAAAAAGCCATTAAGCAGCCTTGGGAAATAGCAGATTTATTTAATAGGCACATCAATATCCACACCAGACGTGATAATGGTATTACGTGACGATGGTAGACGTGATAATGGTAGAAAAACTCTTTAATATTTGAAATATAGAAGTAATAAACGATAATATCAGCTCCTTAAGTCGAGTTTTTCCGTGTATAGCGCCGAGAATTTAAAGTTGAGCTGAGTTTTTGAAGATAGTAAAAAAATACCCGAAGCTGCTTTGCTGTACAATCACTGCATATTGTTTTTTTGTTTTGTTTTGTTTTTTATTTTGTTTTTCAGCAAATTTTTGCGTACTTCTACACGTCCAAGGAAATATCAGTAGAGAGTTTACTTAAGAGGCTGATTTTATGCATTTTTTACACAGACTGAGACGGAAATTTTTAGTTTCGTTTTAACTTTCAATTTTGCTCTTTAATTTGATCAGAAAAAGCTTTGTTTTATTATTTTTTTCCCATTTTTAGTTTAAAAAAAATCAATAAACCTGACGAAAAGTTCGCTGTCCAACTCTATGTAATGACATAAAAAGTATCGACGTAATTTTTTGTTAAAATATAGCCTTAAATATAAGCTTAGGCTTCTGACCTCGTTAAAAATGCTGTTCAAATATATGTCTATCGGGTATTACTGATAAGAACTATGTATAGTTGTAAAAGTACATATCGAATTTCGTGAACCCAGTATTATCAGCGGTATGTTTCTGTGAAGTGGTAAAACACTGTTTTGGAAAGCAACATGCATTGATCCTATGAATCATACAATTAGTGGTAACAAACTGTCAGTAAGGAGTGATCCGGCTCAGTAGTAACCGAAGCTCTAAAAAAACGGAATTTTGATACCAATAGATATATCAAAAGAACTGGATTTTTATGAAGATTTTAAAGTTTAAGGTTCATTTAATTTAGTTTACCCATCAAAGGCTACAAGCCTGAAAAAATTTGCCTGGTTTTCGGAAAAGGGGGAAATATCCCCTGAACATCTTAGAATTCTGATGAAAA